>NW_025533638.1:300000-342500 GCF_020615455.1 Coregonus clupeaformis
CTACAAAATGAAGTGTGTTTTGTAATATTGCCAGTAGCAGATTCAGTGATAAACACATGACCGCAAACATTTAAAAGGTGGGTTGTGATCAGCTCTTTCAGAAAGGATAATTCTCTGACCCTCTGACCCTCTCACAGGCACACACCTACCCACACACACACAACCCCCCACCCCACCCCTCGCACACACACCACACACACACACAAACACACATACACATACACACACAGACACACACACACACACACACACACACCTACATACATACATACATACATACATACATACATACACACACTTGCACAAACACACTACTGTCCTATCTGACTCACCTCTCGCCTGCACGGCAGAGTTGTGGGAGTAGCCCAGGGCCACGAGGGCTGTCTCCACCAGCTGGGTGAAGAGGATGTCCTTACGAACCAATACAAACTCAGCATGTCTGTCACCACGCCCATCCCCGTCAGAGACCACACCCCCAGACACGCCACCATCTGCCTGCTCCACTACACAATACACAGGGATCATCAGACCTGGAGAGAGAGAGAGAGAGAGAGAGAGAGAGAGAGAGGTTGAGGATGGAGAGAGAGATAGAGAGAGACAGAAGAGGGAGACAGGAGGAGGGGGAGAGACAGGGAGAGAGAGACAGGGAGACAGGAGGAGGGGGAGAGAGAGAGACAGGGAGACAGGAGGAGGGGGGGAGGGAGAGAGAGAGAGAGATTGGGGGGAGAGAAAGAGAGAGGGAGGGAGAGGGATAGAGGGGAGGGAGATACAGAGAGAGAGAGAGAGAGAGAGAGAGAGAGAGAGAGAGAGAGGACTCAGTGACAATAAACAACCTTCTCCATTACAGTAAGAAAGACATGGTGAATCAAATACAACATAGGCTCAATAACTTTTAATCATTTAGCAGACACTTATCCAGAGCAATTAGGGTTAAGTGCCTTGCTCAAGGGCACATCGGCAGATTTTTCACCTAGTCGACTCAGGGATTTAAACCAGCGACCTTTCGGTTACTGTCCCAACGCTCTTAACCGCCAGGCTCTCACACACAGCACATATCAATCTATTGCGTAAAGTAATTTTCTGAACCACTCATAACAAATTAAGGACATCATTCTGACGTCTTTTGGAGGTAAAAAAGAGACCAGTGAATAATTAGATAATTTGCTTTAGTCATGAAACTTTGACTTTTCCAAGCCTGAAACACCCCATCGTACTCAGCTAATCCTCTAGGAGTAGTAATTTGGAGGAATCAATCAAGCTACTGACAGCACAACGACAAATTAACTCCAGCAAACCAAGTCTCATCAGGCACGCTATATCCCAATAACTCAGCTAAGGAGTTGCATGTGTGTTTTTGTGTGTGTTGTGTGTGTGTGTGTGTGTGTTTGCACAGCACACACGTTTGTGTGTGTTTGTGTGTGGAGTAGCACACGTGTGTATGTGTGCGCATGCATTTGTGGAAGTGTGTGTGTGTGTGTGTCCCTACAAGTGTATATACACTATACATAAACTGCTCTTTGGACTACAGTGTTAGGATAGCATGTGGCCCATTCCACACCGCCATGCTGTGGTTTTAAACAGAGGGGCTGATTTCCCAGTTCAAAGACAGCTCCCTCATTAACACTACAGAAAGCCATTCTGAAAGCCATGGCTGTAAGGAGGAATCCTCCCCTCTTCTCTTCTATTCATTCTCCTAAAAATGTCTTAACTAGTGTTTGGGTATAACAGTATTTGTGTGTGTGTGATGGTTCACGTGCATACAGTATGTGTGTGAGTGTACGTGTTCCTCTGTGTGTTCCCCTACCTCCGAGGGGCCGTAGCGGGGTGCCGTTGAGGCGCGTGCGTGTACCCGTGGGGCTCCCGTTGACCTCCAGGCGGCTCATCTTGCCCGGCGGGGGTCCACAGGTGTCCGGGCTGTCCCCTCTCTGCTCGGGACTGTCCCGCAGACAGGGGCTCTCCGTACCACCACGCTCCATCCCCCACCAACCTCCAGGAGGGGCTCCCAACAGAGCGTACGGACCTGCAGACAGGGAGAGAGAGAGAGAGAGAGAGAGAGAGATGGAGAGAGAGAGAGAGAGAGAGAGAGAGAGAGAGAGAGAGAGAGTTAGAGAGGAGAGAGAGAGAGAGAGAGAGAGAGAGAGAGAGAGAGAGAGAGAGAAGAGAGAGAATAGTGTGAGGAAGAGAAAATAGAGGAGGCATTTGTTCTTTAGGATGAAGTTGCCCTTGAACATAGGCACTGAACTAGGATCAGTGAACCCTCCCCTAAACTTAGTTTATTTAGGAGGAGAAACACCAGATTAACCTCACATCAGTGTCTACAGGCAACTGTCTACATTTACATTTACATTTTAGTCATTTAGCAGACACTCTTATCCAGATCGACTTACAGGAGCAATTAGGGTTAAGTGCCTTGCTTAAGGGCACATCGACAGATTTTTCACCTAGTCGGCTCGGGGATTAGAACCAGCGTTCGCTACATCTTACTGGTGTTGACATTGTGGAGCCTCCTCTTTAAATCAGATCAGGGTTTAAATAGTATTTGTTTTCTTTCAGATACATTGAGCGTTTGAAAAGAGCCAGAGGCATTGAGTCAATTGGTTTGCGCTTTTGGGATGATTCCATTGGTTCCATTGTGCTATATATCTGTTGTTTAGCTGGAATGGAATGTTCGTATCTTATTCATCTGACTGTGGTACTGTATGTGGGTGTCTCACCTAGCTATCTTAAGATGAATGCACAAACTGTAAGTAACTCTGGATAAGAGCATCTGCTGAATGACTAACATGTCAAATGTAAATGTTTTACATACAGATCTCATATGACTGTGTTTAATTATTATTTTTTAAATTATATTGTGTACATTTCACTGTAAAATCTAGCAGTACTAATTACTTCTCTGAGAGTGAGGCGAATAGCACATTAGAGGCTGCTGCTGCCTATTGAAATCACTGGCCACTTTAAGAAATGGAACACTAGTCACTTTAATAATGTTTACATGTCTTGCATTACTCATCTCATATGTATATACTGTATTCTATAATATTCTACTGTATCTTAGTCCATGCCGCTCTGTCATTGCTTGTCCATATATGTATATTTTCTTAAATTCCATTCCTTACTAGTTTTGTGTGTATTAGGTATGTGTTGTGAAATTGTTAGATATTACTTGTTAGATATTACTGCACTGTCGGAGCTAGAAGCACAAGCATTTCGCTACACTCCGCTTATAACATCTGCTAAACACGTGGATGTGACAAATATAATTTGATTTGATTTGATATATAGCGTTTAGCAAAAAACGAACATTATTTGTCTCTCTGAAATGAAACCATCAAGTGATAGATTTTAAACAAATACATGTCTGTCATTGAACAACCCCATGCCATGGTTAAATAGTGAAAAGACACACCCCTTTCGTCATTTTCTTTAAACAATAAAAGCTCATTTCTCAACATGTCTGAAAATGGATAAATAGCGTTTTGAAATTAATCTCTTCATTTGCGTCAGACTCTCACACTGAGATGACAGCTTCATCAGCTCATGTTGTGTTGGAGGCGAGGAGGCGTGAGGGCTGCGGCCATTGTTTCCCTGTGACCCATCAACCCTCCCAGACTGAAGACATTACAGATGACAAGAGCAGAAAAAGAGGACCACAACAAACAAACAGAAACTCACCAGGCTCTTTCCTGTAAATAATACAGGTGACTGCTATCAGACTCTATAGTCATCTACACAGCACTCTAAAATCAGCCATACATACAATCTGGGAACACATGACCACATCTCGTGCTAGGTAGGCCTATGAATGTTCTACATTTTACAGACACTGTACCCAGAGCGACTTACAGGAGCAATTAGGGGTTAAGTGCCTTGCTCAAGGGCACATTGACAGATGTTTTCCCCCACATTGTTGGCTCTGGGATTTGAACCAGCAACCTTTCAGTTACTGGCCCAACGCCCTGTCTGTCATAAGAGATTATACAGTATATGTAGGTCTACTGTTTGACCAAAAGGCTATGCCACTAATCTAGGGGGTGATAGTTGGCTTTTTAAGCAAGGTTACTCATAACAACAGGCTATAACTTGACGCACTACTTTCAAGACATAAAGGTTCCCAATTCAAAACATTAATCCATAGAAGCTCACATGAGCAACCATCTTCACTCCAACATAAGAACTTCTGAGCTAAAGTAACTGGTGCCTCTAACGGACGGAGGTGGTTTGTAACCTTGAGCAACCGTATCTGAGACCTGAAGACTTGCGTTGGCTGTCTGACTTTAGCTCACCAGGCTAACACAGTCTTGTGGCCGGCAGGACAACCGGGTTCAAACCCCTGTCTGTCACACCACTATTATAGAAGTAGGAGCAGTCTGCTGCCTATCTGGCTTCAGCTCAGCGGGCTAACACAGTCCCGTGGTGTGCAGGAGACACGGGTTCGAACCCCAGTCTGTCACCACCCTCTAGACGTAAAGGGGCAGTCTGCTGTCTGTCATGCAGTCTGATGTGTTTGTTTCACAATCTGTGGTTTCCCCTGGCATGATAATTAACCTATTCTGGCCTGAAAGCAGCACATGGTGACAATAAAACACACATGCCAAATTAATAACAGCCTTTAAAAAGATCCTTCCAACACAAACTCAGAATATTGTAATACGGAAGAACCCGAGCCGCCTCTCCCTCTGTTTTACTGCAAAGACCAGTCACTTTCTTTCTTTCCCATAGGACTGCATAGCGGAGGCATCCTGGGCTGGACAGTGAAGGGATACAGCCACGTCAGATCATAGGGACCTGGGTGATCTGAGGCAGCAGTCTAATACAATTTTCATGTTGACCTGAACTGTACTGTGCTGGCTCAGATAATTTATTTCCCCACCCCTGGTCTCTACCTCTCTGGTCCAGCCACCACACATCATGCTATGGGACCAGATCCCTGGTCTCTCCTCTCTGGTCCAGCCACCACACATCATGCTATGGGTCCAGACCCCTGGTCTCTACCTCTCTGGTCCAGCCACCACACATCATGCTATGGGTCCAGACCCCTGGTCTCTACCTCTCTGGTCCAGCCACCACACATCATGCTATGGGACCAGATCCCTGGTCTCTCCCTCTCTGGTCCAGAACCACACACCATGCTATGGGACCAGATCCCTGGTCTCTCCTTCTCTGGTCCAGCCACCACACACCATGCTATGGGACCAGATCCCTGGTCTCTCCTTCTCTGGTCCAGAACCACACATCATACTATGGGACCAGATCCCTGGTCTCTCCTTCTCTGGTCCAGAACCACACACCATGCTATGGGACCAGATCCCTGGTCTCTCCTTCTCTGGTCCAGAACCACACACCATGCTATGGGACCAGATCCCTGGTCTCTCCCTCTCTGGTCCAGCCACCACACACCATGCTATGGGACCAGATCCCTGAGAGCTAGCCTACTATGGGAGAGCTAGGCCTGATTGGAGAGCATTGTGTATTTAAAAGCTTATAAATCTTAACAGCTCTTGACTAAACACACTATTTTTCTCTCTCTCACCCCCCTTCCCCCTCCCCCCTCGTTGTAGATCTGCTTCTGATAAACACTTCTGCATGGGATTTGGGAAAGGCAGACGCAGGATTAAACACCTCCCCTCCGCCCCCCATCCTCTCTGCACCCAGAGTCATTAATAGGGAGAAATTATTACCAGACATGTATGAAGGGGAAGGATATGTGTTGGGAGTCTCTACCCCTGGGAGACCCTGCCATCATAGGTCTGGAGTTGAGAAGAGAAAAAGAGATGAGAAACACTCTCTCTCTCTCTCTCTCTCTCTCTCTCTCTCTCTCTCTCTCTCTCTCTCTCTCTCTCTCTCTCTCCTTCTCTCTCTCACTCTCTCTCACTCTCTCTTTCTCTCTCTCTCTCACTCTCTCTCACCTCTCTCTCTCTCTCACTCTCTCTCTCTCTCTCTCTCTCTCTCTCTCTCTCTCTCTCTCTCTCTCTCTCTCTCTCTCTCACTCCCTCTCTCACTCTCTCTCTCTCTCTCTCACTCTCTCTCTCTCTCTCTCTCTCCCACATTTTAGTGTTCGCAGTTCTTCACTTAATCTCTCATCACACCAGTCCTATCCTGTGAGTTTGTCCAGTGGCCAGCTATCAGACTGATGGAATGGATGGATGTCTATCAGTACAGTAGATCTCCTCCTGATAACATCTGATGACATCACACAGCCCTGCCCTCCAGCTTTGATCCACATGACTACATCAGAACAAGGGCTGTGTCACAAATGGCACCCTATTCCCTATAGAGGCTCTGGTCAAACCTAGTGCACTATAGGGAATAGGGTACCATTTGTGATGCACCCAGGGGCTTATTGTTTGTCTGTTAAGGTTTAATAATAACTGAGTTTTGTCTATATTTTGTCTTACAGAGGGATTTGTATCTTGTATTTGTCTTTCCGTGTTTCAGGTAGTTCATGTTACTGTCACTATAACATATTTTATCAACACATTGAGTAACCAAACAAAAGAGTCCTGTACTCTTAGATGCTGTAGACAAACCCCACATTGAGAGTATTATGTCTGAATTATTACAAGAGCTCGGAGGATGATGGAACTTTCACAACGCATTAGGCTTGACGGAATGTGTGACGGAGTTGACAGTTGATCTCTTAGGATGTTTACAGCTACTCAGTCATTGAGACTGTTGAAATATATGACTGATATAACTGACTAGAAGTGAACAACGCACCACTACGTGATATTTATGGTCTGATGATGAAAATGACCATATAGAAAAGGGGTTTTAAAGACTAAGATTTAAAACCACTGAAATATTATATATGTTTATATTTCTATAGGTGTCTGTTAGGTGTTGTTCCTTCCTCTTATTGTTGTCATTATAGATTAATAATAATAATAATAATAATAATAATAATAATAATAATAATAATAATAATAATAATAATCAAGATTATGCTGTACGCTCTTAGAATTAGTGACTCGAGGAACACTGGAGATCCTCAAGGAACCCCTGGAGTTCCTCAAGAAACCATTGCTAGTCAATGCTTCATATTTGCACCTTCGGTTAGTTGAGGGGTTCTTGGAGGAACCTTTAATGGGTCAATGTAGCAACGGGATCCTGGAGGAACCCTATAATAATAAATAAATAATATGCCATTTAGCAGACGCTTTTATCCAAAGCGACTTACAGTCATGCGTGCATACATTTTTTTTTGTGTATGGGTGGTCCCGGGGATCGAACCCACTACCTTGGCGTTACAAGCGCCGTGCTCTACCAGCTGAGTGTGGCTTAGTAGGGGCGTGGCTTTAAGATATATATATTTTTTGGGCCACCCATTAGAGTAAATGTCATTCTTGTTCACCAGTTCTGTTGTATTGCCATCACATGTTAAGTTTGAACATTGACAGTTTTGTAACTTCAATGAGCCGAAAAGAGGCTTTGCAAATCCCAAAGTAGGAATAGATACCACTTTTTTACCAATTTTATGTAATCAGCAATGTTAATATTATATTAGAATATGTAATATATATAAATATTCAAGGAACATTTTAATTTGCAGTGTACAAACTCAACATGATGAACAGGAATGACATGTATGCTAACAAGTCACCAAAAATAACTATTTGAAAGTAACGCCTCTAATCTGATAGGCTGCCACCTCTACAATATATTATTAAAAAGGTTCAAAATCGAACCCCTCCCATCACAAAAAGGTTCCGGTTTGAACCTTTACACAGGGGTTCCTTGAAGACCCTTTTCAGAGGGGTTCCTCAAGGAACCTTTTTCAACCGGAAAGGTTCTGCCGGTGTGGCAACCCAAAAGGTTCTTCCAGGCACCATTACTTCTAAGAGTGTAGCATATGTAGCACATTTTACACATATTAACACGTTCACTAGGAATAATGACTTGAACTCTGACCCTGGCCTCATGCATTCTCAATATAAACATACACACACACAAGCACACACACACACACACACACACACACAGAAACCACTTCAAGCATACAATGCTGGGAGACTGTACAGACACATAGAGACCACACACACTAGAGCATACTACACTCACTCACATGGATGCAAAATGTACTCGACAACATAGTAACACACAGTCATACCATTCACTGTGAACAACCAGTACTGCATAAGTCATGCATTTACCATATGTTATTGAAGTACCATTCAATTATTTTATCTTCTGAATACCTCTTAATGCTAGTTTGATAACTTGTTTCAACTCAAACATTAACTCAAACATGGAGTCAATTGGTGGAATTTAATCAAACCTGCACATCGACTTGGTACTGATACCCCTTGTATATACAGTGCAATCGGAAAGTATTCAGACCCCTTCCCTTTTTCCACATTTTGTTACGGTACAGCCTTATTCTAAAATATATTAAATAAAACATGTTCCTCATCAATCTACACGCAATACCCCGTAATGACAAAGCAAAAACAGCAAACTGAGCAATCGGGAGAAGGGCCTTGGTCAGGAGATGACCAAGAACCCGATGGTCACTCTAACAGAGCTCCAGAGTTCCTCTGTGGAGCTGGGAGAACCTTCCAGAAGGATAACCATCTCTGCAGCACTCCACCAATCAGGCCTTTATGGTAGAGTGGCCAGACGGAAGCCACTCCTCAATAAAAGGCACATGACAGACCACTTGGAGTTTGCCAAAAGGCAACTAAAGGACTGTCAGACCATGAGAAACAAGATTCTCTGGTCTGATGAAACCAAGATTAAACTATTTGGCCTGAATGCCAAGCGTCACGTCTGGAGGAAACCTGGCACCATCCCTACGGTGAAGCATGGTGGTGGCAGCATCATGCTGTGGGGATGTTTTTCAGCAGCAGGGACTGGGAGACTAGTCAGGATCAAGGGAAAGATGAACAGAGCAAAATACTGAGAGATTCTTGATGAAAACCTGCTCCAGAGTGCTCAGGACCTCAGACTGGGGCGACGATTCACCTTCCAACAGGACAACGACCCTAAGCACACAGCCAAAACAACGCAGGAGTGGCTTTGGGACAAGTCTCTGAATGTCCTTGAGTGGCCCAGCCAGAGCCCGGACTTTAACCCGATCTAACATCTCTGGAGAGACCTGAAAATAGCTGTGCAGTGACGCTCCCCATCCAACCTGACAGAGCTTGAGAGGATCTGCAGAGAAGAATGGGAGAAACTCGCCAAATACAGGTGTGCCAAGCTTGTAGCGTCATACCCAAGAAGGCCCAAGGCTGTAATCGCTGCCAAAGATGCTTCAACAAAGTACTGAGTAAAGTGTCTGAATACTTATGTAAATGTGATATTTACGTTTTCTTTATTTTATACATTTGCACACAAAACATTTAACCTGTTTTTGCTTTGCCATTATGGGGTATTGTGTGAAGATTGATGAGGGAAAAAACAAATTTAATCCATTTTAAAATAAGGCTGTAACGTAACAAAATGTGGAAAAAGTCAAGGGGTCTGAATACTTTCCGAATGCACTGTAGCCAAGTTATCATTACTCATTGTGAATGCATTATTACTTTTATTATTACCGTTTTACTTTTCTATTATTTCTCTATTTGTTTTCCTCTGCATTGTTGGGAAGGGCGTTAAGTAAGCGTTTCACTGGTAGTCTACACCTGTTGTTTATGAAGCATGTGATGAATAAAAATAGGATTTGATTTGATTTAACCGTTTAACTGTATGTTTAATGAGGGAGACACACCCATGGTAAGAGGCCTAGATTTTGCATGTCTTTTTGTGAACAGGTTACATTTCAGGCCATAGTACTGTATTACACAGGATCAAATAATGTTAAAATAGGAAAAGGGTAAGGGGGCATTTCATTTTTTTTTTTTTTAATAGTCAAGCCCTGAAGTTTTTATTTTGGGGGAGAGAAATGGAGAAGAAAGCTGGAGGAACAACTTTTTTCTCTCCACTTGGCATACTGCAGTGAAAACAAGTTTATCCAAATGAAACCGGCATTTTGATGGGACCACTAAATTACTGTTGTTGACATTTTTGGGGACAGTATGTTTTGTCATGCTGAGAGCAACGTTGCTATTTCTCTGGCTGTAAAAACGTTTGAGCAAAAAATGTGCCCTGTCCACTCACTAGGCCAGTTTATAAATGTTACATTTTAGCTGACGTTTTTATTAAACATTGTAGACATTTTTGCAGGGTAGGGTGATTATGTATTCGCCTTATGGTGAAAGACAACAGCTCGCTCTGGTTGCTCATTTGTTTATCTTAAACTTATGAATATTCAAAAGCGCTAAAATTCATGAATTTGACCGGTAACATGTTCTGGTAAAACATTTCAATGCAGTTGAGAGTATACACATGTAAAAGTATTGATGTGTCAACGTCTCAATCAAAAAACTAGCTCTATAGGCTGGACCTATAGCCAATGGTTTGACTCGGGACACTACGTCTTTTACTTTTATAAATTAAAAGTTCAATTAAAAGTCTAAAAGTAGAGTAATAAGTCAGTAGCACTCCATTTTCAAACTCCAAAACGAAACAAAGTTCACTAAAATAATGCATGTTGGATATCTAGGTACGCAATGTGATAAATTGTCCTAAATGAATTAGCATGTACCTGATACCTATAGCCTATACCTGATACTAACCCGTGCTAAATGTATTTTGCAGTCTACACAATTAGTTCGTTTTTGTTTTGCGTAATGATTTAATCAGAACGTGCACAGTCCTCAAGTACAATTATAAAAGTATAATATTTATTATAATTATAATAATTGTCAGTAGTAAAGCTGTTGATCAACTTTATTTTTAGTGTGGAATGTATAGTCTACATTAATTTTTTTCTGAAACCTAAAGGTGTTAGGCTACATGAAAAATCTAAATATGAGATAATATAATCCAAATTAAATAGTATTATCATAGCTAATAATAGTTATTATATGGTAGCCTAATGATAGATTATTTACGCTAAATTATCGCCAAAACATTGACACCTTGCTTATAATTTGTATTCTTTGCCCATTTAGCCTATTCTTTTTAACAGTCAGTTATTCAGGCTAGACGTACGACCAGAACATTGTTGACACATTGATTACATTTACATTGTATTGGGCCTAATATTAACGATCATTTATTAATATCATTTTTATCCTTTAAAATATTAGTATTACTATTATAATTAGGCCTTAAACCATTGTTGTTACTATCATTGTTATAAATTGACACCTAATATTATTATTATTATTATTATTATTATTATTATTATTATTATTATTATTATTATTATTAGTTTTTGTAATGTTGGTAAAGTAGGCTAAAGCTGACTGAAATGGTGAAGCTCACAATAAAAAATAATTGGGTGAAGAAGTTTTACTCACTGTTTACGCGGTGTCTATACCTCGCCTGGTTGGGAAGAAAGCTCTGTCCATTGATGATAAGTATTGAATCCAGGGCTGGACTTGGGGATGTTTCGGGGAGCAGAAGTCGGTTATCCGTCACTCGGAGCTCGACGGTTCTTCACCGCGCTTTACTTGAGTTTGATAGCAAAGCAGCTTGACAGAGCGCGAGCGAGAGGACGATAGAGAAGGCAGATACAGGAAATACGCTCCGTGTGCTTGCTTGCGAGTTTGTTTGTGTGTGAAGGGGGTGGAGAGAGAGAGAGAGAGAGAGAGAGAGAGACCTCACAGTCGGAGCTCCTAGATTGAACAGCCAACCACCAAAACAGCCTATAATGCGCTCGAGGGGATGGACGACAGGCAGCACAAATCAAGATTCCGCGTTTGTTCCTTTATTCCTTGCTTTCCAGAGGATATGAAGTTAGAACGTCTTTACTTTGTCTTTACTACCGGAGCCATAGATGGGCTAAAGGAATAGTGGAAGCAGCGAGGTAACCAAATATCGGACCGTTGGTTATGCTGCAGATGATAGGAGAGAGGGAGTAAACGGAGACTTCGATTGACAGGGAGCGAGAGAGGAGGTACCAGCTGCTATTACGATATAAAGGAGGAGGTATCAGAGGCAATTATACTGTATATCCATTCATCATCAGCCATTGGCCTTCGTAACATTGCACATGGACGGCCTTCGTGCTAATCAAAATTGAGCTCCTCACTTTTGAGCAGGTGATCCAAAATATCTGGAATGGCAACAATTTACATTGGCCGATCATCACAATATCGGGGTGCAATCTATCTCCTCTCAATTGTGGACTTTCAAGAGATAATTCTGACCCATCATGTAGCCTACAGTCAAACGCTCAACCCGAATTGTCTGAACTGGTATTTAAACAGAATAAAGATTGTATAGCGTTTGCCTTGTTCGTAACGGCGTTATAATGTCCTCCTCAACGTGCCATACATATGCCTAAAACTCATTCAATAATTAAGATAAAATGTCTAACATAATTCAAATCAAATCCTATATCAAGACTATAGCTGTAAGTCGCTTTGGATAAAAGCGTCTGCTAAATGGCATATTATATTATTATTATATTATAGCAGTCAGATGAGTGTTGTAAATGTAGGGTTGGTTTCACTCACATCCTATTAACTAAGCTAAGTCTGATTAAATGTTTTTCCAATCTTGTTGAGGAAAAAAGATGCACGAGCAATTAGTAAATTAGTGTAATCAAGAATGTATCTCATTGATTCTCACCACACACACACACACACACACACACACACACACACACACACATACACACACACACACACGCACACACTTATGATATACTTAATTCACATGTATAGGGTATAAGCCTATTCTATGCTGTATAGCCTGATAAAATAGTCTAACATTTTCACAAGACAGACCCAGGGCCTACATAAACGCCATGTGTTAAAATATTTTGTTCATCGACTATAAAAACAGCGTCCTCGTTGCCAACAGTTTTATAGGCTTACAACTGATACCTAGATAGTCTATATATAACGTGTTAGGCATCGGCGTACATAATGTCTGTACAAACGAACATTCCCACTGTGTTGGTGGCATGTTAAATGACTGTTGTAAATTGGCCGCGGCCAAAGGTTTTCTGCAGCTAGGCCTACAGACCTATATTTTCTGTGAGTGCTTGCGTTTTTTTCTGTGAGTGCATGACATACCTTATTTTCCTTTGATTTCTAAGTTTAAATTACATTTAATTATAATGTTGTTCACGTTGTTATGAAATATTACAGTTTTTGTCAGGGGCATAAAACGTTTAGTAGTCAACGAAATTGCATATCAATAAACCACACAAGCTACCATATCAATCAAAATACCAACATGCAGCAATGAGATACAGTCAAGAAGTTTAGTGTTTATAAGCCTACCGTACGTGCGACATGTTTTTAGACAACCTGCACCAGGCCGTCGAAATTGTATGCAATACAATGTTTAAAGAATTACAAAATGGAGCTTTGTTTCTCACATGAGTTGGATACTTGCAACTCGCAGACTGAATTTTGACAGTCCATCGCCACAAGTAAGTCGGCCACCAACCAACCTAGTTGACGATGCTTTTTATTGGCTATGGTGACCCTTTATGTTAGTAGAATGAATATCCAAGAGAGACAGAGGGCTCAGAACTAGTGGCAGCATTTGCGAGTGCCATTCATATGACGTGAAAACAGCGCGACCCTATGGGCATTTTACACTGTCATCAAAAAGCCTCAACTTTGCCTTTTACAAGTCTTCACAAACAATCATTATTCTCTTACCTCCAACAACCAACCATAAATAAAATAAGTTAAATGCAATTTATATAATTTCGCCTAGTTTGATTTCTGTGGACTAACCGGTCTCTTGATTTATGTAGTTACCACTTTGAAGGACATTCCGTAACCTATAACTAATGTGTAGCTTACATTTCGTTAATTGTAACGTTGTTACTGATACTTTTTCGATTCCAGAATGTCTCAATAGGACATATATACATTTTTATATAGTTGCCAATAAGGGAATGGTGTAATTTATTAGACAAATAGTCTTAAGTAATCTAATAACCAAATGTTTCTTTTTTTATTTCGCAATTAGTATATGGTGGCTTAAAACATTAGTCCAAACTATATTCACAACAGTAGGTTAGTGATTGTAACCAAAACTATACTTTCTTTATAATTAGTCTTATCTTGACGCATGAGTCTACAGCGTTTGATACTTTAATTAAGATTGTTTGCCTATTTCGTTATTTCATTGTTAGGATATTTAAAAATAAATAAATAATTATTGAACTCTGGAAAATGACATCTTTCCAATTAATGTGAATTGACAATGACCTTTGGCACATAATTAGCCTGGTTGCGGTCTCTGTTCAGCTATTTATTACATTCCACTCCTTGGCACTCCTGTCATTTGTCTTGTGGCAAGGAGTGGAACGTTAGCTAAAAGGACTGGTACCTAGACTAGCACATAATGTCAGAGGGTACATTTTTGTCTGTGCTTTATTGAACGACTTTACCTCAAAAACGACAATTGTATGTTAGCCTATTAGCAACACCACCAATCCGAGGAATAATAATCATGTGTGCATAGAACAAGAAAAGGAAAATGAAACCTAACATAAAAAAACACCAATTGTTTTTCCAGACGAGGAAAATATTGTTCAAAGGCCATTATGGAAATTGATGATGGAATTATATACTACACAATTACTTGGTGTTAGACTTCTGATAGCTTTAATACATTGACATCATTTTAATTGCATAGTAACAGAGTGAAATCGAATGCAAATTATGATAACAATTTTGGGGGTATAGTCTACAAACATTCATAGGAATAAATTATTACATTGTTTCAGAATTTGTCAGAATCATCTACAAAGACATACAGTGGGGGAAAAAAGTATTTAGTCAGCCACCAATTGTGCAAGTTCTCCCACTAAAAAAGATGAGAGAGGCCTGTAATTTTCATCATAGGTACACGTCAACTATGACAGACAAAATGAGAAAAGAAAATCCAGAAAATCACATTGTAGGATTTTTAATGAATTTATTTGCAAATTATGGTGGAAAATAAGTATTTGGTCAATAACAAAAGTTTCTCAATACTTTGTTGTATACTCTTTGTTGGCAATGACACAGGTCAAACGTTTTCTGTAAGTCTTCACACACTGTTGCTGGTATTTTGGCCCATTCCTCCATGCAGATCTCCTCTAGAGCAGTGATATTTTGGGGCTGTCGCTGGGCAACACGGATTTCAACTCCCTCCAAAGATTTTCTATGGGGTTGAGATCTGGAGACTGGCTAAGCCACTCCAGGACCTTGAAATGCTTCTTACGAAGCTCACTTCTTCGTTGCCCGGGCGGTGTGTTTGCGATCATTGTCATGCTGAAAGACCCAGCCACGTTTCATCTTCAATGCCCTTGCAGATGGAAGGAGGTTTTCACTTAAAATCTCACGATACATGGCACCATTCATTCTTTCCTTTACACGGATCAGTCGTCCTGGTCCCTTTGCAGAAAAACAGCCCCAAAGCATGATGTTTCCACCCCCATGCTTCACAGTAGGTATGGTGTTCTTTGGATGCAACTCAGCATTCTTTGTCCTCCAAACACGACGAGTTGAGTTTTTACCAAAAAGTTCTATTTTGGTTTCATCTGACCATATGACATTCTCCCAATCCTCTTATGGATCATCCAAATGCACTCTAGCAAACTTCAGACGGGCCTGGACATGTACTGGCTTAAGCAGGGGGACACGTCTGGCACTGCAGGATTTGAGTCCCTGGCGGCGTAGTGTGTTACTGATGGTAGGCTTTGTTACTTTGGTCCCAGCTCTCTGCAGGTCATTCACTAGGTCCCCCCGTGTGGTTCTGGGATTTTTGCTCACCGTTCTTGTGATCATTTTGACCCCATGGGGTGAGATCTTGTGTGGAGCCCCAGATCGAGGGAGATTATCAGTGGTCTTATATGTCTTCCATTTCCTAATAATTGCTCCCACAGTTGATTTCTTCAAACCAAGCTGCTTACCTATTGCAGATTCAGTCTTCCCAGCCTGGTGCAGGTCTACAATTTTGTTTCTGGTGTCCTTTGACAGCTCTTTGGTCTTGGCCATAGTGGAGTTTGGAGTGTGACTGTTTGAGGTTGTGGACAGGTGTCTTTTATACTGATAACAAGTTCAAACAGGTGCCATTAATACAGGTAACGAGTGGAGGACAGAGGACCCTCTTAAAGAAGAAGTTACAGGTCTGTGAGAGCCAAAAATCTTGCTTGTTTGTAGGTGACCAAATACTTATTTTCCACCATGATTTGCAAATAAATTCATTAAAAATCCTACAATGTGATTTTCTGGAATTTTTTCCTCAATTTGTCTGTCATAATTGATGTGTACCTATGATGAAAATTACAGGCCTCTCTCATCTTTTTAAGTGGGAGAACTTGCACAATTGGTGGCTGACTAAATACTTTTTTTCCCCACTGTAAATACAAACATGAAAAAGGGTAATCACCACATTCATCACATTGTATTTCATGCATCATCATGGTGATACGAGACAATTGCAATGATAAGCTAATTGCAATGATAGGCTCACTTGCCATTGGGTTAAGGAGGCTCCTCATGAGACAAGGAAAAAGGTGAGGAATCCGAAGACGTGATTTGTCCACAGGACTTTTGTTCCAACGTATTACATTTCTGCAGGCACAACCTAAGCCTCAGGACACGCATGCACGCACGCACGCACACACACACACACACACGCACGCACGCACGCACGCACGCACGCACGCACACACACACACTAGTGTAGGTGAGTCATTAAAATAGTCTCTGACTAACATTTCGGTTGATTGATCTACCTGGCAAATAGTAAATCATGTAGCGATCAGATAATACAACAAGTTAACCTGAGCAGTAGGCTAAATGACTTGGTGTGATAGCATGTATGATGTGCCTGTCTGGCATGAAGCACATTGTGGGGACCTTGAAGAGACATAACACTACCACATAGGCCCACTACTGTTGGGTCAAAGGGAGGGGAGCTCATGTAGCCTCTTAGCTAATGCAAAACACATTGACGGCAGCACACGGGTCAGACAGACGCTAATTGGGCTAAAGACCTTGCTTTGCCACTTGATCACACATTAAGGGTCTTGTTGGTTAAGTCAACATAGGCAGTAACTGAGGTCAGTTTTAGTTTCTGACGCCACTAAAATAATCTAATCTACAGACTCCAAGTCCAAAACTCACTACAGCTTCTCCTTTCCCCCATCCCCCCTATCTTCATTTAGGTTATCACACGGTCATATTACTGTAATAATATTACTGTAAGATATTCCATGGCTGCCGCTGGTAGCTTTACACATTGCCAAAAAAAATAAAAAAATAGTACTCACAACTTTTAGTGAAACAGTTGATGGTGGTCATTTTGTGGTAAAGAGGTATGAAAAAGAGGCTGAGTGTAACTGTTATGCAGCTTTAAGCATCTAGTGGATGCAATATGCTGTATCTACCATCCTGTCTGTCTGTCTGCCTGCAATATGCTGTATCTACCATCCTGTCTGTCTGCCTGTCTGCAATATACTGTATCTACCATCCTGTCTGTCTGCCTGCAATATGCTGTATCTACCATCCTGTCTGTCTGCCTGCAATATGCTGTATCTACCATCCTGTCTGTCTGTCTGTCTGTCTGTCTGTCTGTCTGTCTGTCTGTCTGTCTGTCTGTCTGTCTGCAATATACTGTATCTACCATCCTGTCTTCTGTCTGTCTGTCTGTCTGTCTGTCTGTCTGTCTGTCTGCAATATACTGTATCTACCATCCTGTCTGTCTGTCTGTCTGCAATATACTGAATCTACCATCCTGTCTGTCTGTCTGCCTTGCAATATGCTGTATCTACCATCCTGTCTGTCTGTCTGCCTGCAATATACTGTATCTACCATCCTGTCTGTCTGTCTGTCTGTCTGCAACATACTGTATCTACCATCCTGTCTGTCTGTCTGCCTGCAATATACTGTATCTACCATCTTCTGTCTGTCTGTCTGTCTGTCTGTCTGTCTGTCTGTCTGTCTGTCTGTCTGCAATATACTGTATCTACGATCCTGTCTGTCTGTCTGTCTGCAGTATACTGTATCTACCATCCTGTCTGTCTGTCTGTCTGTCTGTCTGTCTGTCTGTCTGTCTGTCTGCAATATACTGTATCTACCATCCTGTCTGTCTGTCTGCCTGCAATATACTGTATCTACCATCCTGTCTGTCTGTCTGTCTGTCTGTCTGTCTGTCTGTCTGTCTGTCTGTCTGTCTGTCTGTCTGTCTGCAATATACTGTATCTACCATCCTGTCTGTCTGTCTGTCTGTCTGCAATATACTGTATCTACCATCCTGTCTGTCTGTCTGCCTGCAATATACTGTATCTACCATCCTGTCTGTCTGTCTGTCTGCCTTGCAATATACTGTATCTACCATCCTGTATGTCTGTCTGTCTGTCTGCCTGCAATATACTGTATCTACCATCCTGTCTGTCTGTCTAACTTGCAATATGCTGCATCTACCATCCTGTCTGTCTGTCTGTCTGTCTGCAATATACTGTATCTACCATCCTGTCTGTCTGTCTGTCTGTCTGCAATATACTGTATCTACCATCCTGTCTGTCTGTCTGTCTGTCTGTCTGCAATATACTGAATCTACCATCCTGTCTGTCTGTCTGCCTTGCAATATGCTGTATCTACCATCCTGTCTGTCTGTCTGCCTGCAATATACTGTATCTACCATCCTGTCTGTCTGTCTGTCTGTCTGTCTGTCTGTCTGTCTGTCTGTCTGTCTGTCTGTCTGTCTGCAATATACTGTATCTACCATCCTGTCTGTCTGTCTGCCTGCAATATACTGTATCTACCATCCTGTCTGTCTGTCTGTCTGTCTGTCTGTCTGTCTGTCTGTCTGCAATATACTGTATCTACCATCCTGTCTGTCTGTCTGTCTGCAATATACTGTATCTACCATCCTGTCTGTCAGTCTGTCTGTCTGTCTGTCTGTCTGCAATATACTGTATCTACCATCCTGTCTGTCTGTCTGCCTGCAATATACTGTATCTACCATCCTGTCTGTCTGTCTGTCTGTCTGTCTGTCTGTCTGTCTGTCTGTCTGTCTGTCTGCAATATACTGTATCTACCATCCTTTCTGTCTGTCTGTCTGCAATATACTGTATCTACCATCCTGTCTGTCTGTCTGCCTGCAATATACTGTATCTACCATCCTGTCTGTCTGTCTGTCTGCCTGCAATATACTGTATCTACCATCCTGTCTGTCTGTCTGCCTTGCAATATATTGTATCTACCATCCTGTCTGTCTGTCTGTCTGTCTGCCTGCAATATACTGTATCTACCATCCTGTCTGTCTGTCTGCCTTGCAATATACTGTATCTACCATCCTGTCTGTCTGTCTGTCTGTCTGTCTGCAATATACTGTATCTACCATCTGTCTGTCTGTCTGTCTGTCTGTCTGTCTGTCTGTCTGTCTGTCTGTCTGTCTGTCTGTCTGTCTGTCTGCAATATACTGAATCTACCATCCTGTCTGTCTGTCTGCCTTGCAATATGCTGTATCTACCATCCTGTCTGTCTGTCTGTCTGCCTGCAATATACTGTATATACCATCCTGTCTGTCTGTCTGTCTGCCTGCAATATACTGTATCTACCATCCTGTCTGTCTGTCTGCCTTGCAATATACTGTATCTACCATCCAGTCTGTCTGTCTGTCTGTCTGCCTGCAATATACTGTATCTACCATCCTGTCTGTCTGTCTGCCTTGCAATATACTGTATCTACCATCCTGTCTGTCTGTCTGTCTGTCTGCCTGCAATATACTGTATCTACCATCCTGTCTGTCTGTCTGCCTTGCAATATGCTGCATCTACCATCCTGTCTGTCTGTCTGTCTGTCTGCAATATACTGTATCTACCATCCTGTCTGTCTGTCTGTCTGCAATATACTGTATCTACCATCCTGTCTGTCTGTCTCTCTGTTTGTCTGCAATATACTGTATATACCATCCTGTCTGTCTGCCTGCAATATACTGCATCTACCATCCTGTCTGTCTGTCTGTCTGTCTGTCTGTCTGTCTGTCTGCAATATACTGTATCTACCATCCTGTCTGTCTGTCTGTCTGCAATATACTGTATCTACCATCCTGTCTGTCTGTCTCTCTGTTTGTCTGCAATATACTGTATATACCATCTTGTCTGTCTGTCTGCCTGCAATATACTGTATCTACCATCCTGTCTGTCTGTCTGTCTGTCTGCCTGCAATATACTGTATCTACCATCCTGTCTGTCTGTCTGTCTGTCTGTCTGTCTGTTTGTCTGCAATATACTGTATATACCATCTTGTCTGTCTGTCTGCCTGCAATATACTGTATCTACCATCCTGTCTGTCTGTCTGTCTGTCTGTCTGCCTGCAATATACTGTATCTACCATCCTGTCTGTCTGTCTGTCTGCAATATACTGTATCTACCATCCTGTCTCTGTCTGTCTGTCTGTCTGTCTGTCTGTCTGTCTGTCTGTCTGTCTGTCTGTCTGTCTGTCTGTCTGTCTGTCTGTCTGTCTGTCTGCAATATACTGTATCTACCATCCTGTCTCTGTCTGTCTGTCTGTCTGTCTGTCTGTCTGTCTGTCTGTGTCTGCCTGCAATATACTGTATCTACCATCCTGTCTCTGTGTGTCTGTCTGCCTGCAATATACTGTATCTACCATCCTGTCTCTGTCGGTCTGTCTGCCTGCCTGCCTGTCTACCTGTCTGTCTGCCTGCCTGCCACCTGACTGTATGTCTGTCTGCTACCTGTCTGTCTGTTGGAAATTAAAAATATTTAGCCAGAAATGCATTGAATGGGATTGTCCCGGTTGATGTCTGTGAATAAGAGGCTAGATCAATGTGAAAACAATCAGGCTGTGAAATGTAGCATTTGATCCAGAGCTATAATCATGTTAGTTAGGGCATGGTAAACATAGCTACAGTCACATTCATCTTATCTGTGCTCCAGGGATGAGCTGGACTTTGATCCCAAACCTCACGTTTGTCTGGAGACTCACTACCAGGATTTCTGCTCTGCACTGCAGGCAACTAGAAGGTGCAATAGCAAATGGAGCCCAACCATATTGAGCCCAATGTCCGCATGTACAGCCGCAGGAAGAAGTAATGCTGAGGGTACTGCAGCACCCCCTGAAAAACAGGAAGAAATAAATATATATTTCTCCACTTTGGCAAAAAAGGTAGCTGTATAATTAAGAACAGTATCTTGCAGGATTCAAAAGTTGGAATTGTAAGAGTTGTTGCCTTGTCCCTATCTCTGTGGTTGTCAATCTAATGGAATCCAGAAAGAACAAAACCCTGCCCTCAAACATTTACATCAAAAGGTGCAAAGTTATGGGCAAAGGCACAAAACATCCACATCAAATTAAATATTTTTTTGGATAAAATAACATGGAACACAACCACTTTTTGTGCAGTATTAATTGACCATCCTTACAAACCACTTAATGTAAATGTACATTACTGTATTGTACATATGCTGGTCATCTGGTACCTGTACACTTTCCATCACCATGGAGAAAAACAATGCACAATACAGTAATTGAGTACATTGAGAAAGTGGTTTGTGATGGTGTGATGGTGTGACTCAGTTGGTAGAGCATGGTGCTTGCAATGCTAGGGTTGTGGGTTCAATTCCCACGGGGACCAGTATGAACATGTATGCACTCACTACTGTAAGTTGCTCTGGATAAGAGCGTCTGCTAAAATGTAAAAGGAATGAATAGACCATGTCAGTTCTCACATAGAAGTAAGTCGCATTTGCAAAGTATTTCAAGAAACTGGTAAACATATGTCTTTTTATATTCCACAAGTATTATCAGATGAACTGTTTTGTACAGATAATTATCAGACTCAAGTTACAAATACATTTAGTTTAAATTTTTTCACAAAAGTAGTGCACTGGGCCTTTACCATTCCTGTATTAGTGGACCAATATAGACAGCTCCCCCCAAACTACTTCCCGCAGCTACGGCAGCATGTTATGGAGGTAGTTCAGTCCAGATTTCTGAGAGAGATGGTTGTGGCTGAGCGCCCTCTTTCCAGACAGTGTGTGTGAACTTGTGGATGAAGGAAGTTGTCCAGTCTCATCCTGTCTCAGCAGATGTCACCTGCAAGGGACAACGTCACACCGCTCTTACTGTTGGGCCATTCACCCTTTTACCTGCCTGCCTTCCACTCTGTCATTCATCCCATTCTCCACCCTCCTTCTCTGTGCAGAGCCAGGGCTCCTTAGCAGCCAGAGAGCCTTGTGTGTGTGTGTGTGTGTGTGTGTGCCTGTGTGTGTGTGTGTGTGTCTGTGTGTGTGTGTGTCTGTCTGTGTGTGTGTGTGTGTGTTTGCCCTCTCTGCCTGCCCAGCTTCACACTAAGTGCCTCTGACAGCTAACCACACAGTTAATAACCCTGATCCAGGAGAGCCAAGTCTGTGTGTGTATGTGTGTGTGCCTGCATGTGCGTGCACAAGTTTCCGTCTGTTTGTGTGTGTGTGTGTGTTGGGGTGATGTAGGGCCCACTTTACCTCGAAGACCGCTTTCACCAGAACTCAAAGCAAACAATCTGTCTCTCTTTTACCTGTAACTGTAAATATTGACATGCAACAATCATGTGCATACTAATTGCATGAAAATGTAGTTCAATAGCATAAAACTGACTGAATAAACCCCAACAAGACACTCCTCTGGGTCTGTTTCACGATCCCCTGTCTTTCACGATTCCCCGTCTGTTTCACAACCCCCGTCTCCACTATCCAGCAACAACACGTAGTTCAATGCCAAACCAATTCATTAGCCTATGGAATAATACAAATAAATGGTGGTTATTGGAGACCAACTTATTTGTGAACTTAGAAAGACAATATCAATATCAGCCACTGTCCCAGGGGTTAACTAAGTTAGTTAGCGAAGTGTGCTGGCTTGTCACCTCATCACCATGGAGACCGTGACTGATGTGAACCCTGTCAACCAAAGGAAACCATGGAGAATGCAAAAAAGATGTGGTCATATGGCAGGGGTGAAACTGATACATTTGTGACCACTTGACAGGAGGCTTTATGCTGTGAGATGCTGCCCCCCTTGTGGCAGCTGCTGGAGGTGCAGGGTGACAGACAGGCGTCACTGATGGAACGAGTGGCAAGACAGTTTAGTTACCTGTCGGAGTGCTGCGATGTGGATATTTAAAGTAGATAATTGGACAGGGATTCCAACACTGAATAGTGAGCCGACCCATATCCACACCAGACACAAAAATGTATTTAATATCCTTATTTGTTTCCTGCAAGACTAATGCCTATTTCAATAGATAGATGACTATCCCTCTGTCAGTCTCACCAAGTCAGAGACAAGAAGTCCATCAGTATAGAGCCAGAATTCACCAGACTGATAGAGAGGTGTCCATGCTGTAGTTACAGTATCAACTCTCTGGTGCTTCTCTACTGTCAAATATAGAGTTATACAATGGCATTGTTGAATACTTGTTTCTGATTGGCTTGAAGGGCATTCTAGTGCGTGAATTATTTCTCTATAACGCACGGTATTTTGCACGGTATAATTCAATGGCTATAGTTCATTCTTACATGTTCTATGCTTGAGGTGCTTTTAAAAGCAAACGTTGAATTGAAAACATTATTGGCATTATTGAATTCGACTTTCATAATGGCAAGCTAGGACTGATGGTTTGGTTAGCTAAACTAGTCTGTCTGTTTGGTTACCACGGCAACTATTGTAGTTATCTAGTAAACTTGCTAGCTACTTTAGTGAATGTTGAACACATTTCTACCAGCAAATGAACACATTTATAGCGGCAAATGTGTTAAATTATAGGCATGGTATGAAGGGATAATCAACTCGGGGCTCGATGCCTTCTCTGGAAAATAATGAAGACATGGAAAGTGTGTTCCATGACGCGCTAGCTGAGTGGAACTGACCTTCCACAGAGTTGTATTATTTTCCAGAACGCATAGCCCTTAGGTATATTATTGTATTATTGTATTGTATTATTGTATTATTGTATTGTATTGTATTATATTATGTTATTGTATTATATTGTGTTATTTTATTTTTGTATTGTATTATTGTATTGTATTATTGTATTCTATTGTATTATTGTATTATATTATTGTGTTGTATTATTGTATTGTATTATTGTATTATTTTATTGTATTATTTTATTGTATTATTGTCTTGTGTTATTGTATTGTATTATTGTCTTGTATTGTAGTATTGTATTATTGTATTGTATTGAAATATCTTATTGTATTGTAGTATTGTAGTATTGTATTGTAGTATTATATTGTATTATTGTATTGTATTGAAATGTCTTATTGTATTGTAGTTTTGTAGTATTGTATTGTAGTATTGTATTGTATTGCATCCATTCCACACACAAATTGGGCGGGTACCACGGGTCTGTCACAACCCAGCAGTAGCCTAATGCTGTAATGATTGGTCGTTGACTTGAATGACAGCTGCTCTCCAGCTTGTCCATTGGATGAAACGGTGCAGCTAATGATTATGATGGTATTTTGATACCGAGTACAGAGAGAGTTGACTCAGCAGTTTTGTTCTCTCAATGTCCTGGAACTGAATAATCCAACTCATCTGGGATCGCACAGTTTGGCAGAGGTCTTTGTATTATATTATTTTATTGTATTATATTGTTATGAATGTGTGTGTGCATGTGCGTGGGTGTGTATGTGTCTCAGGAGGTTGCTGAGGGGGAGAACGGCTCATAATAATGACCGAACGGAGTCAGTGGAATGGAATCAAACGCATGGAAACCATGTGTTTGATGTATTTCTACCATTCCACTGATTCGTTCCAGCCATTACCATGAGCCCGTCCTCCCCAATTAAGGTGCCACCAACGGCCTGTGGTGTGTGTTTATTAAAAACCTGCTGTGTGAAAAGTGATTTGGTGTGTGTGTGCGTGCGTGTCTGTCTCTTAGTGAGTGTCTTGATATTTATAATATTGGCATGTGTGTGTGTGTGTTGACCTCAGTGGGGTGGGGAGTTAGGGGGGGCTGTTCATGGGGTCAGTGGCCCCCTGCTTGTTCAGTCAACTCAGTCCTTTATGCCGTGTAATCCTCACTTGTCCTTTCTGGAAAAACCTGAATAGCATTCGAATCACTGACTCAATTTTTGGATCTCATTTTCATGACAAAGCATTTGTACCAGTTTGATAAAACAAAGGACAGGCACGGCGGGTATATAAGGGAGTGTGGGAGCGGGGTACGGGATCCAACGCCACCTCACACAGGGAGACTTCAGGGAGACTTCAGGGAGACTTCAGGGAGACTTCGGCAGTACTAAAACTATGTCAAAAAAGGGAAGGGTGAGTATCAGCTTTAGCTGAAGGAGCACCGTGGCGTCACACACCGCTATTTGGAGGGGAACCCAAAAAAGAAACATTGTCTAAACATACTTAATACATGCAAGGGGATTCTATGATTTGATTGCTTCAAAGGGTGACTTTTAAACTGAAGGACTGATGCAGTAGTCTGTGTGTTGATGTTGTCAGATAGTGTGGGGAGCGGTTGCTGCATTTTGTCTGTTATAACCAAGTCATTGAGTATGTGTCAACTTAGTCAATGCTCATTTGAAATGAGTCTTCTTGAATTGACAATAGTCTTCAGGCAGTAGGTAGGAGTTTATTCCTATGCTATGCCGTATGTTAGCTTTGGCAATGTCATTGATCGTAGCATCGTTTGATACTGATTATACAAACACCAGAACTACTATTGCTAAGGACTGTTCAACGTTGGTCTGACCAATCGGAATCTATGCTTCAAGATTATTTTGATCACACGGACTAGGATACATTCCGGGTTGTCTCTGAGAATAACATTGACGTATACACTGACTCGGTGACTAAGTCCATCAGGAGGTGCATAGAGATGTTGTTCCCACTGTGACTATTAGAACTTATCCAAACCAAAAACCATGGAGAGATGGCATCATTCGTGCCAAACTGAAAGCACAAACCACCGCATTTAACCACGGCAAGGTGACTGCGAACCTGGACGAGTACAAACAGTCCAGCTATGCCCTCTGTAAGGCAATCAAACAGGCAAAACATCAGTTCAGAGACAATGTGGAGTCGCAATTCAACAGCTCAGACACGAGACGTATGTGGCAGGGACTCTAGACAATGACGTATTATTAAGGGAAAAGCAGCCACATCGCGGACACCAATGCCTTATTCCTGGACAAGCTAAATAACTTCTTCGCCCGCTTCGAGGAAAACACAGTGCCACCGATGCGGCCCACTCCCGCTCACGAGGACTGTGAGCTCTCGTTCTCCGTGGCCGATGTGAGTAAGACATTTAAACGTGTTTACCCTCGCAAGGCTGCCGGCCCAGACGGCATCCCTAGCCGCGTCCTCAGAGCATGTGCAGACCAGCTGGCTGGAGTGTTTACGGACATATTCAATCTCTCCCTATCCCAGTCTGCTGTCCCCACTTGCTTCAAGATGGCCACCATTGTTCCCGTACCCAAGAAAGTGAAGGTAACTGAACTAAATGACTATCGCCCCCTAGCACTCACTCCTGTCATCATGAAGTGCTTTGAGAGGCTAGTTAAGGATCATATCACCTCCACCTTACCTGACACCCTAGACCCACTACAATTTGCATACCGCCCCAACAGATCCACGGATGACGCAATCACCATCGCACTGCACACTGCCTTATCCCATCTGGACAAGAGGAATATCTATGTAAGAATGCTGCTCAGCGACTACAGCTCAGCGTTCAACACCATAGTGCCCTCCAAGCTCATCACTATGCTCAGGGCCCTGGGTCTGAACCCCTCCCTGTGCAACTGGGTCCTGCACTTCCTGACGGGCCAACCCTTAGTGGTGAAGGTAGGCAACAACACATCCGCCACGCTCATCCTCAACACGGGGTCCCACAAGGGTGCGTGCTCAGCCCCCCTTCTGTACTCCCTGTTCACCCATGACTGCGTGTCCATGCAGGTCTCCAACTCAATCACCAAGTTTGCAGACGACACAACAGTGGCAGACACTAACAATGACGAGGACAGCCTACAGGGAGGAGGTGGGGGGCCCTGGCTGAGTGGTGCCAGGAAAATAACCTCTCCCTCAACGTCAACAAAATGAAGGAGCTGATTGTTGACTTCAGCATACAGCAGAGGGAACATGCCCCCATCCATATTGACAGGGCCGCAGTAGAGAGGGTGAAAAGCTTAAAGTTCCTCAGCGTACACATCACTGACAACTGAAATAGTCCATCCACACAGACAGTCTGTTTACCCCGCGACCATCTAGAAGAAGGAGACAGTACAGGTGCATCAAAGCTGGGACCGAGAGACTGATAAACAGCTTCTATCTCCAGGCCATCAGACTGTTAAACAGTTACCACTAGTCAGCCTCTGCCCAGTACCCCGCCCTGAACTTAAGTCACTGTTACTAGCCGGCTAGCACCCGGTACCCTACCCTGCACCTTAGAGACTGCTGCCCTATGTACATAGTCATTGAACACTGGTCACTTTAATAATGTTTACATACTGGTTTACCCACTTTATATGTATATACTGTATTCTAGTCATGGCTCATCCTATATAACTACTGCTGTACACACCTTTTCTATTCATATCCTGTCTATACTGTCTATACACATCATCATATACTGTCTACACACCATCATATACTTTCTATACTGTCTATACACACCATCATATACTGTCTACACACCATCATATACTGTCTATACTGTCTACACACCATCATATACTGTCTACACACCATCATATACTGTCTATACTGTCTATATACACCATCATATACTTTCTATACTGTCTATATACACCATCATATACTGTCTACACACCATCATAAACTGTCTATACTGTCTATACACACCATCATATACTGTCTACACACCATCATATACTGTCTATACTGTCTACACACCATCATATACTGTCTACACACCATCATATACTGTCTATACTGTCTATATACACCATCATATACTTTCTATACTGTCTATACACACCATCATATACTGTCTATACTGTCTATATACACCATCATATACTTTCTATACTGTCTATATACACCATCATATACTGTCTACACACCATCATATACTGTCTATACTGTCTATATACACCATCATACACTGTCTATACTGTCTATACACACCATCATACACTGTCTATACTGTCTATACACACCATCATATACTTTCTATACTGTCTATATACACCATCATATACTGTCTACACACCATCATATACTGTCTATACTGTCTATATACACCATCATATACTTTCTATACTGTCTATATACACCATCATATACTGTCTATACACCATCATATACTGTCTATACTGTCTATATACACCATCATACACTGTCTATACTGTCTATACACACCATCATATACTGTCTATACTGTCTATATACACCATCATATACTGTCTACATACCATCATATACTGTCTACACACCATCATATACTGTCTATACTGTCTATATACACCATCATATACTGTCTACACACCATCATACACTGTCTATACTGTCTACACACCATCATACACTGTCTATACTGTCTATACACACCATCATATACTGTCTATACTGTCTATATACACCATCATATACTGTCTATACTGTCTATATACACCATCATATACTGTCTACACACCATCATATACTGTCTACACACCATCATACACTGTCTATACTGTCTACACACCATCATACACTGTCTATACTGTCTATACACACCATCATATACTGTCTATACTGTCTATATACACCATCATATACTGTCTATACTGTCTATATACACCATCATATACTGTCTACACACCATCATATACTGTCTACACACCATCATATACTGTCTATACTGTCTATATACACCATCATATACTGTCTACACACCATCATATACTGTCTATACACACCATCATATACTGTCTATACTGTCTATATACACCATCATATACTGTCTACACACCATCATATACTGTCTACACACCATCATATACTGTCTATACTGTCTATATACACCATCATATACTGTCTACACACCATCATATACTGTCTACACACCATCATACACTGTCTATACTGTCTATACACACCATCATATACTGTCTATACTGTCTATATACACCATCATATACTGTCTACACACCATCATATACTGTCTACACACCATCATATACTGTCTACACACCATCATACACTGTCTATACTGTCTATACACACCATCATATACTGTCTATACTGTCTATATACACCCATCATATACTGTCTACACACCATCATATACTGTCTACACACCATCATACACTGTCTATACTGTCTATACACACCATCATATACTGTATATAATGTCTATATACACCATCATAACTTTCTATACTGCTATACACACCATCATATACTGTCCCATCATATACTGTCTTACTGTCTATATACACCATCATACACTGTCTATACTGTCTATACACACCATCATACACTGTCTATACTGTCTATACACACCATCATATACTTTCTATACTGTCTATATACACCATCATATACTGTCTACACACCATCATATACTGTCTATACTGTCTATATACACCATCATATACTTTCTATACTGTCTATATACACCATCATATACTGTCTACACACCATCATATACTGTCTATACTGTCTATATACACCATCATACACTGTCTATACTGTCTATACACACCATCATATACTGTCTATACTGTCTATATACACCATCATATACTGTCTACACACCATCATATACTGTCTACACACCATCATATACTGTCTATACTGTCTATATACACCATCATATACTGTCTACACACCATCATACACTGTCTATACTGTCTACACACCATCATACACTGTCTATACTGTCTATACACACCATCATATACTGTCTATACTGTCTATATACACCCATCATATACTGTCTATACTGTCTATATACACCATCATATACTGTCTACACACCATCATATACTGTCTACACACCATCATACACTGTCTATACTGTCTACACACCATCATACACTGTCTATACTGTCTATACACACCATCATATACTGTCTATACTGTCTATATACACCATCATATACTGTCTACACACCATCATATACTGTCTACACACCATCATATACTGTCTATACTGTCTATATACACCATCATATACTGTCTACACACCATCATACACTGTCTATACTGTCTACACACAATCATACACTGTCTATACTGTCTATACACACCATCATATACTGTCTATACTGTCTATATACACCATCATATACTGTCTATACTGTCTATATACACCATCATATACTGTCTACACACCATCATATACTGTCTACACACCATCATACACTGTCTATACTGTCTACACACCATCATACACTGTCTATACTGTCTACACACAATCATACACTGTCTATACTGTCTATACACACCATCATACACTGTCTATACTGTCTATATACACCATCATATACTGTCTATACTGTCTATATACACCATCATATACTGTCTACACACCATCATATACTGTCTATACTGTCTATATACACCATCATATACTGTCTACACACCATCATATACTGTCTACACACCATCATACACTGTCTATACTGTCTATACACACCATCATATACTGTCTATACTGTCTATATACACCATCATATACTGTCTACACACCATCATATACTGTCTACACACCATCATATACTGTCTACACACCATCATACACTGTCTATACTGTCTATACACACCATCATATACTGTCTATACTGTCTATATACACCATCATATACTGTCTACACACCATCATATACTGTCAACACACCATCATACACTGTCTATACTGTCTATACACACCATCATATACTGTATATACTGTCTATATACACCATCATACACTGTCTACACACCATCATATACTGCACACACCATCATACACTGTCTTACACTGTCTATACTGTCTCACACCATCATATACTTCTACACTGTCTATATACACCATCATACACTGTCTACACACCATCATATACTGTCTATACTGTCTATATACACCATCATATACTGTCTATACTGTCTATATACACCATCATACCTGTCTACAAAATAACTGTCTATACTGTCTATATACACCATCATACACTGTCTACACACCATCATATACTGTCTATACTGTCTATATACACCATCATATACTGTCTATACTGTCTATATACACCATCATACACTGTCTACACACCATCATACACTGTCTACACACCATCATATACTGTCTACACACCATCATATCCTGTCTATACTGTCTATACACACCATCATATACTGTCTATACACACCTTCATATACTGTCTATACTGTCTATACACACCATCATATACTGTCTATACTGTCTATATACACCATCATATACTGTCTACACACCATCATATACTGTCTACACACCATCATACACTGTCTATACTGTCTATACACACCATCATATACTGTATATACTGTCTATATACACCATCATACACTGTCTACACACCATCATATACTGTCTACACACCATCATACACTGTCTATACTGTCTATAACTGTCTACACTGCTTTACACACCATCATATACTGTCTATACTGTCTATATACACCATCATATACTGTCTATACTGTCTATATACACCATCATACACTGTCTACACACCATCATACACTGTCTACACACCATCATATACTGTCTATACTGTCTATATACACCATCATACACTGTCTACACTGTCTATATACACCATCATACACTGTCTACACACCATCATATACTGTCTATACTGTCTATATACACCATCATACACTGTCTACACACCATCATATACTGTCTATACTGTCTATATACACCATCATATACTGTCTATACTGTCTATATACACCATCATACACTGTCTACACACCATCATATACTGTCTATACTGTCTATATACACCATCATACACTGTCTACACACCATCATATACTGTCTATACTGTCTATATACACCATCATATACTGTCTATACTGTCTATATACACCATCATACACTGTCTACACACCATCATATACTGTCTATACTGTCTATATACACCATCATATACTGTCTATACTGTCTATATACACCATCATATACTGTCTATACTGTCTATATACACCATCATACACTGTCTACACACCATCATATACTGTCTATACTGTCTATATACACCATCATACACTGTCTACACACCATCATATACTGTCTATACTGTCTATATACACCATCATATACTGTCTATACTGTCTATATACACCATCATACACTGTCTACACACCATCATATACTGTCTATACTGTCTATATACACCATCATACACTTTCTACACACCATCATACACTGTCTATACTGTCTATATACACCATCATATCCTGTCTATACTGTCTATACACACCATCATACACTGTCTACACACCATCATATACTGTCTATACTGTCTATATACACCATCATACACTGTCTACACACCATCATACACTGTCTACACACCATCATATACTGTCTACACACCATCATATCCTGTCTATACTGTCTATACACACCATCATATACTGTCTATACACACCTTCATATACTGTCTATACTGTCTATACACACCATCATATACTGTACATACTGTATATATTTACAATATATTCGGACTCTGATATTGCTCATTCTAATATTTCTATATTTCTTAATTCCTTTATTTTTATTTTTGGGATTTGCATGTATTGTTTTGTATTTTTTGGAATTACTGCACTGTTGGGAGTTAGAAGCGTAAGCATTTCGCTGCACCCGCGATAACATTTGCAAAATATGTCTACGTGACCAATAAAATGTGATATTTTCAGTAGTAAACACTAGTATCACCCAGTTAGGATGACATAGTCTTGTAATGGTTCCAAATTGACATCAGATTTAGCCAAGTCTCTAGGGGACAACAATGGAGGTCAATCTGTTATCAGAATACAGTCTGTTGTACTCTCTCTCTCCAGATCGTGTTCTCACGAGGACAAGAACTACCAGGGCCGGCGCTATGAGTGTGACAGCGACTGCACGACTTCCATTCCTACCTGACCGCTGTAACTCCCATCAGGGTGGATAGTGGTACCTGGGTGGTCTCCGAGAGACCCAACTACACCGGCTACCAGTACATCCTGACCAGGGGAGAGTACCCTGACTACCAGCGCTGGATGGGCCTCAACGACCACGTCTGCTCCTGCAAGATGGTTCACTTTGTAAGTGGATGAGTCTTTATGGTGAAGAGGTGGTGAATAGTTGTGAAGAAGAGATAATGATATTTTCTATGGGCCCTGGTCAAGGTAGTGCACCATATAGGGAATAGGGTTCCATTTGGGACACAGCTGAGTCAGATCAGTGTGCATCGAACTTGTAGATCTGTTTGTTGACTCTAGGGGAATTGTAAAACAATAGATATTGTTACATAGATATTGTTATATAGATATTATCCGATCTGTGTCATCTGTTTCTATGGTGTCATTTTAGGTCAATGGTATTGACCATGCAGACATTACATTGATAGAGTTACATACATACTGTATATCTGTACTAGAAATACACAAATATACAGTATGTATTTTCGGTTGTTTTTGTCTTAATCGAGAAAATAACAGTGAGTTATGAAATATCAATGTATTGTAGCAGGAACCTAGACTAGACTTACCCAGCATGCATCCGGTGTAACATTCAGTATTAATGTAGCAGCAACCTAGACTAGACTTACCCAGCATGCAGCCAGTGTAACATTCAGTATTAATGTAGCAGGAACATAGACTAACTTACCCAGCATGCACCGGTGTAACATTCAGTATTAATGTAGCGGAACATAGACTAGACTTACCCAGCATGCAGCCGGTGTAACATTCAGTATTAATGTAGCAGGAACATAGACTAGACTTACCCAGCATGCAGCCGGTGTAACATTCAGTATTAATGTAGCAGGAACCTAGACTAGACTTACCCAGCATGCAGCCGGTGTAACATTCAGTATTTATGTAGCAGGAACCTAGACTAGACTTACCCAGCATGCAGCCAGTGTAACATTCAGTATTAATGTAGCAGGAACCTAGACTAGACTTACCCAGCATGCAGCCGGTGTAACATTCAGTATTAATGTAGCAGGAACCTAGACTAGACTTACCCAGCATGCAGCCAGTGTAACATTCAGTATTAATGTAGCAGGAACCTAGACTAGACTTACCCAGCATGCAGCCGGTGTAACATTCAGTATTAATGTAGCAGGAACCTAGACTAGACTTACCCAGCATGCAGCCGGTGTAACATTCCAGTATTAATGTAGCAGGAACCTAGACTAGACTTACCCAGCATGCAGCCGGTGTAACATTCAGTATTAATGTAGCAGGAACCTAGACTAGACTTACCCAGCATGCAGCCAGTGTAGCATTCAGTATTTAGCTCCTGTCGATCATCTTGAGTTGTAGAGATATAAGAATGAGATCCAGAATATGTCTGACGTCTTTCTATATCCCTGCTTCCCTCTGTTTGACCTATCCTGCCCTCTCTACTGATACCCCCCACCTTACCCCCCTCCTCCAGGCTAGCGGTATCCCCTACAAGCTGCAGCTGTGCGGGAAGGGGAGACTTGGCGGGCCAGGTGTTCGAGCCACTGAGGACTGCCCCTCTGTGCTGGATAAGTTCCACTGGCGCGCGGTGCACTCCTGCAAGGTGCTGGGCGGCTGGTGGGTCTTCTCCGAGCACCCCAGCTACAAGGGCGGCAGTACCTCCTGGAGAGGCGAATACCGCAAGCCGGTGGACTCGGGCGCGGTGTGTCCCAGCGTCCAGTCCTTCAGACGCCTCACTGAGTAACCAGGGTCTAGAGTTGTCCCTCTCTCGCCCGCCCAATCCCATCCCTCCTGCCCAATGCTCAATCACGTCATCTACTACCATTCTCACCACCAACCAATGAGCACCCAAGAGATGGACCTACCACTGAGCCACCACCACCCAACAGATGGACCTACCACTGAGCCACCACCACCCAAGAGATGGACCTACCACTGAGCCGCGGCCAACAGCTAAAATAAAACCCTGACTGGCCAGCAGCTGGCGAGTTGCGTCTTTATTGTGTGTGGTATAAGTCTAACAATATCTAATACATCCACAGCCCGACAACCAATGTACAAGATCCTGTCTGCAGTCACTCTCGTCAAACCAAATCTAGAGCCTAAACTGTAAAACAAGACTTTTATATTTTTTTATGTATTTCATTTGATCATAGCCAGTGATAGATATGGTATAACAATAACTTCTCAGTTCATAACATTTCATATTAGGAATAAATACATTTGGTAATAATAATTTACTTAATGTTATCTTAGTATTAAATAAACAGTAACTCAGGGTAGCCATGGGCATGTGTCTCATGCAGTGATATGAGGGGTGTCATGCCAGCCATGCCATGATGCCAGTCTCATTCATGCCAGTCCTGTGTTGGTGAATCCTCTCTCTCAGACAGTGGGCCTGTCCTCGTCAATGAAGCTGAGCTGAACAGGGCTGGTCGGTCAACTCTGCCCCTATGGAAGCCGAGTGAGGATGGGGCAGAGGGATGGTTGTCAGACCCCTGGAAGGTGTCTGGCGGCGGTCTGGGTGTCTCCTCTGTCCCCCCTATCTCTGTATCTTCCAACAGCAGTAAGGTGGTGTTGGAGGGGGTGTGGGAGTTGGAGGCGGCGCTACTGAGAGTCACACTGGTAGGTGGAGTCAGGGCGGCCATCAGGGATGAGAGGACGGACTGGGAGGAGCCCTGGAGGAGGGCGGGCTGGAGGAGGGCTTGAGCAGCCGTGTCAGTTCTTGGAGGTCCTGGCTGACCTGTGACACCTGCAGGGATAGGCTAGTCATTGGGAGGGGGCGGGACATGGGCAGGAGAGAGTAAGGCATAGAGCAGGGAGAAGGGGTGGGGGGGACGAATAGGGCAAAGTTAAGAATAGCCATTCAAATCCAGTCTAGGAATGGCAGTTATTCCTCATTGGTGCTGCCGGGTGTCACTCACCTCTTCTTTCAGTTTAGTAACAGTCTGCACGGTCTCTGCATCCTCCTGGATTCCTATAGACAGACACAGAGAAAGAGACAGAGAGACAGAGAGACAAAGACAAGAGACAGAGAGACAGAGAGAGCGAGAGAGAGAGAGAGAGAGAGAGAGAGAGAGAGAGAGAGAAAGCGGGGAAAGGGGATACCTGGTCAGTTGCACAACTGAATGCATTCAACCGAAATGTGTTTCCGCATTTAACCCAACCCCTCTGAATCAGAGAGGTGCAGAGGGCTGCCTTAATCGACATCCACGTCATCGGCGGTGGGAGAGAGAGAGAGAGAGAGAGAGAGAGAGGGAGAGAGAAGAGGGAGAGAGAGAGAGAGAGAGAGAGAGAGAGAGAGAGCATGCAGGAAAGAGAGCAAGTAACTTGTAAAGAGTTATTAAACACTCTAAGCAGCACATTAAAATATCCCAGAACAGTATACAGTCTTGTTTTTAGGAGGTTTTGAATGTGGTCTACCTGGACTAGAGCTGGATGGGATGCTCTGGGTCACACAGGGGCTGAAGTCAAACTTCTGGCCCAAACTACTACCACTGTCTGTTTCAATGCCATCCACAAACCTAGAAATACAGAGAGAGAAGAGAGAGAGAGAGAGAGAGAGGGAGGAGAGAGAGAGAGAGAAAGAAAGAAGAGAAAAAAAGCAGACATTTATATCAGTTTATATTGTGGCCACCAGATGGCGGAAGAACACCAATGAAATGTTGATCCTGATATAAACAGTGAACTGAACACAACATCAATGAATGGATCTGCACAATGTGTGCTGCGCTTAGGTGTCTTAGCACTGTCAGCAAGGTGATGAGGTGGTATACAAAGTAGCCTCTGTGACTTGGCATCATTCTGAAACACTCCCATATGCTGACTGGTAGAGGCCATCGGAATATTCTAGAAGATGAGCGTCTGCTAAATAATAAATAAAATGCCATTTAGCAGGCGCTTATATCCAAAGCGACTTACAGTCATGTGCGCATACATTTTTACGTTGGGTGGTCCTGGGGGTCGAACCCACTACCCTGGCGTTACAAGCGCCATGCTCTCCAATTGAGCTACAGAGCAATGACTAAAATGTAAAATGTAATAAGGTTGTGGAATAATCGCCTGGGTATCCTTGTTAGATAATGTCATACAAAAGTCCCATATTTCTTTTCTTTGACTCTATAGTATGTCTTATGGTACTAGAACCGTAGTCAATTTCAATAGTCATAATAAAAGTTGCACTGGATGCTGATGTCATCGAAAACATCCCAGATTGACTGATAAACACCCCTTGCAGTCCGTCCGTTAAAGCGCTCCCCCCAGCGCATGCACCCCTGCCACGGAGGGTTCCTACCTGGGACTGAGGTCGGAGGGGCGCAGCTGAAGCTCACCACAGGGATCTGGAGGGTGATGGGGCCGGTGTCTGCGTGGTCGGTGGGGGGCGCGGGAGGGGCGGGCGGGGGCAGCAGGGGCGGCGCAGTGGGGGGCGCGGGGCGAGCTCAGCCCCCATCCCAGACCCAGAGGGGAGCGAGGCATTTTAGGGGAGGGGCAAGTGTTGATCCTCCTCAGACCCCTCCTCGTCCTCTTTGATGGAGAAAGCTTCTTCCACGATACCACCGTTACTCACCCAGTCCATCTGTGGTTGGGTGTGTATGTTTGTGTAACAGAGAGAGAGAGAGAGAGAGAGAGAGAGAAAGAGAAAGAGAGAGAGAGAGAAAAAGATGGGGGGAGGGGGGATGGAATAGAGAGAGAAAGGTGGAGCGATTGAGTGTTGACATTTAAGTAGGGCGGACTCCTCATTGATACAGAAATTAGGACTACCATTGACAACACTGCTGCGTTCCAGATATCATTCACAATACTACGATATCAAGATAAACAAGTACCATTCACAACATGAAGACACAACACTGCTACATTACTGAGGCTGTATGATATTGCAGCATTATATTTCTGCGGTCCAACATATTTACATGAGGATACGCACACTTTATATAAAACAAATGTACCATTCACAATACTGACATGTGAAGACAAATGCTATTCACAATAATACTACATTCATAATAGCGTCGCAAATGGACTCAAACTGTTCTGCTCTCTCTATTTCATATCCTTATTTACTCTGTTCCCCCCCTCTCCCTAGCTTTACTAAAAAAGTAATCCTCTCTCTCGTCCCCCTGTTCACCCCCTCCTCCTCTTCCCTCTATACCCAGCCCGACGTGCCCATAGCAGAGGCCTATATTTAGATCAGAGGGTATAAATGTAGCAGTGGGATGCCTGGGGAACAGCACTGAGGAGGGGATGTTCTGTTCCTGACTTAGAGTGTTCTCTGACTCAGAGTGTGTGTGTGCTTATGTGTCTGTCTGTGTGTGTGTGTGTTGGTGTATGCATGTGCCACCGTTAATGTGCAGCATGCCACAGAAAGGGCAAGCGCATTCTCAGACTGCAACATAAAAAAAAGAGCACAGTGTGTGTGTGTGTGTGTGTGTGTACTGCATGCAGTTATGCACATGCATGTGTGTGCACACCAATGGTTGTGTGTGTGTGTTTGCAAGTGTGTGTTTGCATTGTGTGTGTGTGTGTGTGTGTGCGTGCACGCCCGTGCCTGCCTGTGTGTGTGTGAGATCCATACAGATCCAGAGAATTCCAGCTGTGCTGCAGCCCTGAAGTCATCAGGAGATCTCCCCTCTACACCCTCCTCTACTGATCTCCTGCAGTCCTGAAGTCATCAGGAGATCTCTCCTCTACACCCTCCTCTACTGATCTCCTGCAGTCCTGAAGTCATCAGGAGATCTCTCCTCTACACCCTCCTCTACTGATCTACTGAAGCCCTGAAGTCATCAGGAGATCTCCCCCTCTACACACTTCTACCGTCTATATCTACCTATCTGTTTGTTGTGGATCTATATTAATCAGGCAGCTTTGGGCTGTAGGCAGAGGGGGACACAGGCAAGCAGAGACAACCACCTCCTCCCCCGCTCACTATTTTTTAGCTGCCACGGCCGCGCTCTGAGAAACTGCTGCTATTTCTAATCCACAGTCAGCGTGAACCCTACTATTTCTAATCCACAGTCAGCATGAACCTTGCTATTTCGAATCCACAGTCAGCGTGAACTTGCTATTTCGAATCCACAGTCAGCGTGAACCTTGCTATTTCGAATCCACAGTTGAGAGAGAGAGAGAGAGAGAGAGAGAGAGAGAAAAGAACACACCACAGTGCCAGTATGTCCCAGTGAATGTGTTCTGTTCTGTGTCCACTGCTCACCTCAGCCGTATGCCCCTCTCTCAGATTGTAAGTCAGATCATGTTGTATCTCAGTGATGAACTTCTGGGCGTACTCTGGGTAGAGCCAGAGCACCTCTCTGAGCCCCTTCAGACTGATGTACTGCAGGTCACAGTAGGTCAGGGCCTTCACGTTGGCATTGGTCTTTATCACCTGCTCCTTGGTCAGGGAGTCAGAGCCGATCAGGTCCCCACGACCTGGGGACACATAGGAAACACACAGGGAGTCAGAGCCGATCAGGTCCCCACGACTTGGGGACACATAGGAAACACACAGGGAGTCAGAGCCAATCAGGTCCCCACGACCTGGGGACACATAGGAAACACACAGGGAGTCAGAGCCAATCAGGTCCCCATGACCTGGGGACACATAGGAAACACACAGGGAGTCAGAGCCGATCAGGTCCCCACGACCTGGGGACACATAGGAAACACACAGGAGTCAGAGCCGATCAGGTCCCCATGACCTGGGGATACTTAGGAAACACACAGGGAGTCAGAGCCGATCAGGTCCGCAACACCTGGGGAAACACAAGAAACACACATACATGCGTGGAGATGTGGGGTCAAAGTGATGCCACACACAGACACACACGTAAAGACACCCACCCCACACAGACACATGCTAATTTTAGCTCCTTGTGTAAAGTACATTGCCTTCGGTGGTATTCAGACCCCTTGACTTTTTCCACATTTTTGTTACGTTACAGCCTTCTTCTGATATTGATTAAATAAATAAAAATCCTCAGCAATCTACACATAATACCCCCATAATGATAAAGCAAAAAAAATTGTATTACAAATAAAAAAACAGAAATACCTTATTTACATAAGTATTCAGCCCATTTGCAATGAGACTCGAAATTGAGTTCAGGTGCATCCTGTTTCCATTGATCATCCTTGAGATGTTTCTACAACTTGATTGGAGTCCACCTGTGGTAAATTCAATTGATTGGACATGATTTGGAAAGGCACACACCTGTCTATATAAGGTCCCACAGTTGACAGTGCATGTCAGAGCAAAAACCAAGCTATGAGGACGAAAGAATTGTCCATAGACCTCCGAGACAGGATTGTGTCAAGGCACAGATCTTGGGAATGGTACTAAAAACGTTCTGCAGCATTGAAGGTCCCCAAGAACACAGTGGCCTCCATCATTCTTAAATGGAAGAAGTTTGGAACCACCAAGACTCTTCCTAGAGCTGGCCGCCCTGCCAAACTGAGCAATTGGGGGAGAAGGGCCTTGGTCATGGAGGTGACCAAGAACCCGATGGTCACTCTGACGTCCACGATCGTCAGGGAGAGAAGTAGACCAATGCGCGCGTGTTGAAGGAACATGTTTAGACTTTATTTAATAAAAGCACGAACAAAACAATAAGCGACTCGTAGCGTCCAGCGGTAACAAATACCGACGCGGAACAAAAACCCACAAACACAAAGGGAAAACATACAGTATAAATATGGCTCCCAATCCAGAGACAACCAGCCAACAGCTGACACTCGTTGCCTCTGATTGGGAGTCACTCAAACAAAACATAGAAATAGACGAACTAGAACCCCCAACATGAAACACACCACATAGAACAAACACACCTGGCTCAACAACTAGAGTCCCATAGCCAGGGTGTGACAGTACCCCTAAAGGCGCGGACTGCGACCGCGCCTCAAAAAAAGCAAAACAGGGGAGGGCTGGGTGGGCATACCTCCTCGGCGGCGGTTCTGGCTCGGGCTCGACCCCCCACTCCTTCTCTACACCCCCCAAAGTACCCCTGGTCGGTCTGGCCCTGCTGACCGGAGCTGGACTGCACACTGGTGGAGCGGATAGCTTCAGCTCCGTAGTGGAGCAGTTGACCGGGACCTAACCAGGCACCGGTGACCCAGGCGCGCAGGTTGTGCTGGACTGGCGGCGCGCACCCCTGGCCCGGTGCGTGGAGGAGGAGCGGGCCTTACCAGGCTGGCGGCGCTCACCCCTGGCCCGGTGCGTGGAGGAGGAGCGGGCCTTACCAGGCTGGCGGCGCACACCGTAGGCTTGGTGCGTGGAGCAGGAACAGGCCGGACTGGGCTGGCGAAGCACACCACTGACTTGGTGCGGGGAGCAGGAGGGGCCGAGCCGGGGCGGGCGCACCACTGACTTGGTGCGGGGAGAGGACGGGCCGAGCCGGGCTGGCGAGCGCACCACTGACTTGGTGCGGGGAGCAGGAAGCGGGCCGAGCCGGGCTGGCGGCGCACCACTGACTTGGTGCGGGGAGCGGGAACAGACCGGACCGTACTGGGGACACACACCACTGGCCCCTACACCGGGATCTGGAAGAGGCCGGACCGGACTGTTAACACACCCCAGTACCTCTCGCCGTGCCTCTCCACCTTCCATCCCCTCTTCGACCAGTGGCCCCCGTAACCTGGCGGCCTCCTCTGCCAACCCGCTGGACCGCTCTCTCGCGGCCTCCTGCTGCCCGGCGTCGTGAGGCCCCCTAAAAATGTTCTAGGGGGTCTCTCCTCCCCGTGGGCCAGGCCTCTATCGTTCTCGCCCAACTCTCGCTCTTCTGCCCCCCAATTCCAGCCATTCTGCTCTTCGTTAGGCTTGACCCAGTCGAGACTCCTCCTCCCTGTTCCCAAGTCCATCCACTCTGCTCTTTACAAGGCTGGACCCAGTCGGGGGTTGCCACGGAGATCTGCAAGCGATTCCCCCTGGCGATGGCTCCTGGACACGCTGCTTGGTCCAGTCTTGGTGGGTTTTTCTGTCACGATCATCAGGGAGAGAAGTAGACCAATGCGCAGCGTGTTGAAGGAACATGTTTAGACTTTATTTAATAAAGCACGAACAAAACAATAAGCGACTCGTAGCGTCCAACGGTAACAAATACCGACACGGAACAAAAAACCCACAAACACAAAGGAAAACATACAGTATAAATATGGCTCCCAATCAGAGACAACCAGCCAACAGCTGACACTCGTTGCCTCTGATTGGGAGTCACTCAAACAAAACATAGAAATAGGCGAACTAGAACCCCCAACATAGAAACACACCACATAGAACAAACACACCCTGGCTCAACAACTAGAGTCCCATAGCCAGGGTGTGACACTGACAGAGCTCTAGAGTTCCTCTGTGGAGATGGGAGAACCTTCCAGAAGGACAATCATCTCTGCAAC
>NW_025533638.1:347500-360000 GCF_020615455.1 Coregonus clupeaformis
CCCTCCCTCCCTCCCTCCCTCCCTCCCTCCCTCCCTCCCTCCCTCCCTCCATCCATCCATCCATCCATCCAACCATCCATCCATCCATCCGACTCTCTTGCTGTCAGACCTCCTCCTGTCTGTCCTGGTAACTCTGTCGTCTGTGTGTGGACCACTGGCCTCCTACTAGCTACAGACCTGAAGTCAACATCAAATCAACATCAAATTTGGGTTGATAGATAATTGAGTTTGGTTAAACCAAACCTGGTAAACATTCCTGCTGATGATTGTGTGGTTGAAATCTGGGTTAGAATTAGATCGAAAGGTTAAGGTTTATATAGCGTCCCACTCAACTCCTTGACCCTCCCTGTCTCCTCCCTGCCTTGGATGGGCAATCTGAGAACACAGTAGTTATGGGATGGGGTTGCCATGGCGCCAGGGCTAGGGGGCCATGTTTTAGGGTTCAGACTTGTGCTTGAGCACCCAGTGTGCTGATAGTGTGTACAGAACCACAGGGCAGTAATGCAGAGGCGTGACAAACTTTGATTGTGGAGGGGACTGTCCCTATAATGCTTCATGCTAGCCACCTAAACAGTGAGTCAGTGTGTCTCACCTCCTAACAATGAGTCAGTGTGCCTCACCTCTAACAGTGAGTCAATGTGTCTCACCTCCTAACAGTGAGTCAGTGTGTCTCACCTCCTAACAGTGAGTCAGTGTCTCACCTCCTAACAGTGAGTCAGTGTGTCTCACCCCTAAAGTGAGTCAGTGTCTCACCTCCTAACAGTGAGTCAGTGTGTTTCACCTCCTAACAGTGAGTCAGTGTGTCTCACCTCCTAACAATGAGTCAGTGTGCCTCACCTCCTAACAGTGAGTCAATGTGTCTCACTCCTAACAGTGAGTCAGTGTGTCTCACCTCCTAACAGTGAGTCAGTGTCTCACCTCCTAAAGTGAGTCAGTGTGTCTCACCCCTAACAGTGAGTCAGTGTCTCACCTCCTAACAGTGAGTCAGTGTGTCTCACCCCTAACAATGAGTCAGTGTGCCTCACCTCCTAACAGTGAGTCAATGTGTCTCCCACCTCCTAACAGTGAGTCAGTGTCTCACCTCTAACAGTGAGTCAGTGTGTCTCACCCCCTAACAGTGAGTCAGTGTCTCACCTCCTAACAGTGAGTCAGTGTGTTTCACCTCCTAACAGTGAGTCAGTGTGTCTCACCTCCTAACAGTGAGTCAGTGTCTACCTTCTAACAGTGAGTCAGTGTGCCTCACCTCCTAACAGTGAGTCAGTGTGTCTCACCTCCTAACAGTGAGTCAGTGTGTCTCACCTCCTAACAGTGAGTCAGTGTCTCACCTCCTAACAGTGGGTCAGTGTGTCTCACCTCCTAACAGTGAGTCAGTGTCTCACCTCCTAACAGTGAGTCAGTGTCTCACCTCCTAACAGTGAGTCAGTGTCTCACCTCCTAACAGTGAGTCAGTGTCTCACCTCCTAACAGTGAGTCAGTGTGTCTCACCTCCTAACAGTGAGTCAGTGTCTCACCTTCTAACAGTGAGTCAGTGTGCCTCACCTCCTAACAGTGAGTCAGTGTGTCTCACCTCCTAACAGTGAGTCAGTGTGTCTCACCTCCCTAACAGTGAGTCAGTGTCTCACCTCCTAACAGTGAGTCAGTGTGTCTCACCTCTAACAGTGAGTCAGTGTCTCAACTCCTAATAGTGAGTCAATGTGTTTCACCTCCTAACAGTGGTCAGTGTGTCTCCCCTCCTAACAGGGAGTCAGTGTCTCACCTCCTAACAGTGAGTCAGTGTGTCTCACCTCCTAACAGTTAGTCAGTGTGTCTCCCCTCTTAACAGTGAGTCAGTGTCTCACCTCCTAACAGTGAGTCAGTGTGTCTCACCTCCTAACAGTGAGTTAGTGTCTCAACTCCTAACAGTGAGTCAGTGTGTCTCACCTCCTAACAGTGAGTCAGTGTGTCTCACCTCCTAACAGTGAGTCAGTATGTCTCACCTCCTAACAGTGAGTCAGTGTCTCACCTCCTAACAGTGAGTCAGTGTGTTTCACCTCCTAACAGTGAGTCAGTGTGTCTCACCTCCTAACAGTGAGTCAGTATGTCTCACCTCCTAACAGTGAGTCAGTGTCTCACCTCCTAACAGTGAGTCAGTGTGTCTCACCTCCTAACAGTGAGTCAGTGTGTCTCACCTCCTAACAGTGAGTCAGTGTGTCTCACCTCCTAACAGTGAGTCAGTGTGTCTCACCTCCTAACAGTGAGTTAGTGTCTCACCTCCTAACAGTGAGTCAGTGTCTCACCTTCTAACAGTGAGTCAGTTTGTCTCACCTCCTAACAGTGAGTCAGTGTGTCTCACCTCCTAACAGTGAGTCAGTGTGTCTCACCTTCTAACAGTGAGTCAGTGTGTCTCACCTCCTAACAGTGAGTCAGTGTGTCTCACCTCCTAACAGTGAGTCAATGTGTCTCACCTCCTAACAGTGAGTCAATGTGTCTCACCTCCTATGAGCATGGTGCAGATGGAGAAGATCTTCTCTGGTCGGTGTTGGCCGAGGCGTTTCCAAAGCCCACGCTGGTCAGACTGCTCAGAAGCGAAGTACAGCGGCGTCACATAGGAGCTCCTCACCGGCGGCCCGCCTCCCAGCGCCGCCCCGAGACCCCTGAGCCATTCACCTGGCTCCGCCCCGCCCGCTGGCGTTCCATTGGCCGGAGCTGAAGGAGGAGGAGAAATCCTGTCAATCGGCTCTGACCTGATGCGTTCCAGTGATTGTGGGTGGCTGCCAACCCATTCGTTATAGAAGTGTGCATCGAATCAGTGACTCCGAGGAGCGAGGTTAAAGGTGACAGGAAGTAAGGGGTGTCGAGACGTTTTGCCAGTTCATGAAGCCAGCCTGGGGAGAATAGGGTGAAGAGTTAACATTTATATCACTTAGTAGAAATGTCATAGTAATGCAAATTCTTCTGAATGACCTTATTAATGACCTTTAAGTAGGTGCTGCATTAACATGTGGACCAGACACCACGGACCCAAAGGACACAATTAGTATTTGTGTGTGTGTGTAATTTATGTATGTGTGTGTGTGTGTGTGTGTGTGTGTGTGTACGTGTGTGTGCATCCGTGCCTTGAGTGCAGTGGCCCCTAATCATCTCTATCCTACTTATTAAAAAGACTGATGACCTATGCCTTAGTATTTAACAGCAGCTGATACTGACTTAGTATTCATTTATTCTGTACATGCAGAACCAGACAGCACTGTCTCTCTAGTCCCTGGAGTTGTCCATGGTGCTGAAGTATGTTCTGTGTGCAGACCCTGTCCCATGGTGCTGAAGTATGTTCTGTATACAGACCCTGTCCATGGTGTTGAACCCCCATGATATGATTCCTGACCTTCACAGAGCTGTGATCATATAGAGACAGACAGAGAGCGAGACAGAGACAAGAGAGACAGAGACAGAGACAGAGACAGAGACAGAGACAGAGACAGAGACAAGAGAGAGAGAGAGAAAAAAAGAAAGAAAGAGAGAGAGACAGACAGACAAAAGAGAGAGACAGAGAGAAGACATGTTCTGCTGTCTCTCCCAGCCCTCCATCTCCTTTCCCATGTAATCTACCTTCAAATAAACCCCCTCAGACACCCTGTCTGCATCCCAATTCTATAGCCACTGTTCACTAGGTTCAAATACTATTTGAAATCATTTCCAAATACTTTGGCTGTGTTTAATTGAGCTTGCAAGGTGCAATGGAACCAATAGAATAGTTACAAAAGTGCAAACCCCCATTCATCTGGCACTCCAGCCAGGCTAAAGCAAATGCTCAAAGTAATTGAACAATTTCAAATACGATTTGAACCCATGTCTGATCTCCTGGTGTCTTTGTCTGTGAGTCTGAGGGGCTATTCAGGTACATCTAGCCTCGGGGTTGTGAGGTCAGTATTGCAGACACAAACACACACACACACACACACACACACACACATACATGCACACACACACCTCCAAAATACAGAGGTTGGTTGCTAACTGACAGACAGAGAATCAGCTAACTGACAGACAGAGAACCAGCTAACTGACAGACAGAGAACCAGCTAACTGACAGACAGAGGACCAGCTAACTGACAGACAGAGGACCATCTAACTGACAAACAGAGGACCAGCTAACTGACAGACAGAGGACCAGCTAACTGACAGACAGAGACCAGCTAACTGACAGACAGAGGACCAGCTAACTGACAGACAGAGGACCAGCTAACTGACAGACAGAAGACCAGCTAGCTGACAGACAGAGGACCAGCTAACTGACAGACAGAGGACCAGCTAGCTGACAGACAGAGGACCAGCTAACTGACAGACAGAGGACCAGCTAACTGACAGACAGAGGACCAGCTAACTGACAGACAGAGGACCAGCTAGCTGACAGACAGAAGACCAGCTAGCTGACAGACAGAAGACCAGCTAACTGACAGACAGGGACCAGCTAACTGACAGACAGAGGACACAGCGATATTGATCAAATAAACAGTTAAACGGACAATGGAATAGAAAGGGAGAGTAGAATGGAGTGATATGTATGGAAGAGGACAAACTGATCATTGTTAGTTACAAGGTCATGATGCGGCTACGTGATGCCAATATATAACTGCAGAAAATAGAAAACAGTTATCCAAAGTCTCGTGGTTGGATATTGCCGTTCTGGAATCAGGGCTGGAGAAACAGCTCACAACTGTGCTGGAGTTACCATCAAGGATTCACTGTGTCTTTGCATGTGTGGGAAGTTACTAACCATCCAATGTCCCAATAGCTCTTCATTAAGATTGAACTCAATATTCAATAATATACCATCTAATAGGGATTTAGTGTGTGTGTGTGTGTGCACGTGCATGTGTGTGTGTGCGTGTGCATGTGTGTATTTTTAGCCAGGTTAACTCACCATTATCCCAGGAGCTCAGGCTGTTGCTCTCGATCTCCTTGCGTCCGATGAAGTACCAGGCGCCCAGGCCATCCAGTGGGCCAGCAGGCGAAAGTAGACATGAGCAGGGTGAGAACCACAGCACTGTACTCAGAGTAGCGCTCAGCTTCTGGAGAGCCTCAGGAGGCGGAGTAACCGCACTGTCTTCAACAGGTGGACCCCAAAGTACTGCACAGGGGAAGAGGAGGGGGAGGGGACATGAAAGCAGAGGTCAATGGTCATTGGTATTGACTGTGTGTGTGTGTGTGTGTGTGTGTGTGTGTGTGTGTGTGTGTGTGTGTGTGTGTGTGTGTGTGTGTGTGTGTGTGTGTGTGTGTGTGTGTGTGTGTGTGTGTGTGTGTGTGTGTGTGTGTGTGTGTGTGTGTGTGTGTGAGCTCAGGTGTGTGTGTCCTTGAAAGTTGGAAAGTTTGACAGTTGAGCGATGCCTTTGAGGTGTTGTTCTGAGAAAGGTTCTTGGTTCGGGGATCGATGAAGCAGCAGGAGGCTGGTATTGATACAACACTGGACTCCATTAAAGCCTGGGGAGACTTGGGAGTATGACTGACGGCTCAATACATCTCACACAAACATGACCTATACTCACACAGACAGACACACCCCAGTCCCTGGCTAGCTGCACCCCCATGTCTCTATGAAGCCCTTTGGCCAAAGAACAAAGTGATCAGTCACTACTCTGCATGTGTGTTTCTGTGTGTGTGTGTGTGTTTCTGTGTGTGTGTGTGTGTGTGTGTGTGTGTGTGTGTGTGTGTGTGTGTGTGCGTGTGTACAGTATGTGTGCTTGTGTATGTTGTCTTCACGTGTGTCATGCCTGTGTTGTGTGAACGTGCCACACACCCACCACGCTGATATTGAAGGCGTAGAGCAGGTCAAAGGGCAGGGCGGCGATCAGGTCAACAAACAGCCAGGAGGTGGCGTAGTGTACAAAGATAGAGCGGGCTTCATAAACCACCTGACCCGTCGTACTCACATAGGTCGTGCGGAAGTTCAGCACAATGTCTGTACTGAAAAAACACATCATGAGACAGAACAGGACAGAGGGGACATTTGATTGCACCAGCCAATACATAGAACACCAAAAGTACCCAATAAAACCTCAACAAGGACACACAGACAGCAGCACATCAAGTGTTCACGTTAAAAAGGATCTGTGGAAACATTCTGTTTTGCTCCTAGGTAGGATCATTCAACCGTCATTCAACCCAGCAAGCAAAATTTGGCATGGGGGCGTCATAATGGCGTTGTTCCTGGTCATAAGCGGGTTGTAGAGATGTCAGATTACAACCGGATTACAACCAGGTTAAGACATTTCAAATCAAATCAAATTTTATTGGTAACATACACATATTTAGCAGATGTTATTGTGGGTGTAGCGGAATGCATTTACTTTCATGTCTACATCAATATGTCTGGTCAGATAAATGAGATTACAACCATTAGAACACCAGTGGAGACTACTGAGGGGAGGACAGCTCATAATAATGTCTGGAGCGGAGTCCATGGAATGGTATCAAACACATCAAAGACTAGGTTTCCATGTGTTTGATACCATACCATTACTCCATTCAGCCATTATTATGAGCTGTTCTCCCTTAGCAGTCTCCACTGAGTGTCCCTGTTTCCTGTTTTCTAACAGGACATAACTGGTTGCAATGTCGGGTCATGGTTGGGTTGTCACTGAGTGTGTGCGTTTTTTAGATGTCCAGTTTAGGGTGGCAAAATTCAGTTAACTTTCCCCAAATTCCCAGATTTTCCAGAAATCCTGGTTGAAGGATTCGGATTTCCTGCTTATTCCTTTCCGTGTCAGGCGTCTTACAGGCGGGATTTCTGGAAAACCTGTGCATTTTGGGAGTTACCGTAATTTTGCAAGCCTAAACGGGACATCTAAAAAAGCGTGCGCAATCAGTGAACAACCTAACCATGGCGTGTCATTGCAACCAGTTGTGACTGCTGGGTAACAGAGGAAGCCATTTGGTATTTATCTTAGTTATTATAACCTCACAGTTAACAGTCTGTAAACAAGAGGTGAAAATGTTATCAGTCTGTTTAATCAAATACACCAGTGCTCATTGATCTCCTCAAATTATTGGCTGGATGTTAATTAGATAAGGAAGTGCATATCGACCAACCAGGTGAGTTAATGTGATGTGGATTATTATTGGCTGTTGTGGTGATGGCCTGCGTGAATGATGTAATTGTTTATTAAATCAATGGGTGTTTGACCAAATGAGGGTTTGAACCCAGGTCTCCAGCGCCACAAGACTGTGTTAGCCTGCTGAGACAAAGCCTAGGCATTGGCTCTGGGAGCTAACAAAAGTTTTCAGGTCTCCGGCAAGGTTCATCATCGCACAAGTGTGGTTCACTGAACCACCTCTGTTACAGGTGGGTGGGTGTTTGTCTCCTAGTAAAGGTGTGGTAACATTTTGGGGTGGGTTTTTTTCACTCTTACCGATGATGAACAGAATCTCCACCAAGATGTCACTGTAACTGGGGGGGTTGCGAGACCCCGGAGCCACCCCCCTCGTCCCGCCCCTCCACCACAGTGAAGCAAACGTTATAGGGCACGGTGATGGCCACATAGAAAGTGGCCAGGAGGATGAGCCAATCCCAGCCCGCCTTGAAGGTCCCGTAGTGTAGCAGGATGAAGCGAGACTTTGGGGTGGCAGCTACCTTGTACTCAGGGATGGGGTTGGGGGTCGCCCCAAACATCCTCTGGGGAGAAAATGACACATCATAACAACATGAAAACACACACCAAGACATCATCACAGAGGTCAATGAAAATGAGATATTGAATCAATAAAGTCCATGTGGGAGCTTGAGACAGATACGAAGAGGACTGCCATGGGGTGGAAGGAGCTGGAGAAGACTCCCCAGAACAGATGGACAGAAGTCCTGATGACCTATACTCCCAAAGGAGTGATGGGCCTAAGTAAGTAAGTCCATGACTGATAAAGGGTTTATCCTTATGAACAAGCCTGATCCCAGAGCTATTGATGCTGTCTTGCCAAGCGCTATGGTTGCCAAATGGCCAGATAATCACCATAGGAGTTAGCTAAACAGCACCACCAGATCTTGAACCATGGCTACTAATAAAAGTGTTATTATGATCCCAATTTTAGCTCCAAGACTATGGCAGTTTGGAAAAAAAACTAAAAAAGTAAATTGTGCTGATATACTGGTGCACTGAACCATGTCGCGCGCCCGTAGTTTAAGAACTCTGTGGGCAGTGTTAAAAACAATGACGTCATATCTTTATGCACCTTCGCCATTGAAATGTTGAGGAAGTGATTAGTCATAGGAGTGGTGGTTTGATGTTCTGGGTGCTTATATGGGCTGTATTGGACAATATAAGAGTGTTGATAGGATGAGATATGGGCTGTATTGGACAATAGAAGAGTGTTGATAGGGTGACGTGAGATGTATTGGGCAAACATGGGGCTAACTGGGTGATATGAACTGGGTGATATGGGGACGTGTTGGACAACACTGAATGCTGATAGGGTGTGATATGGCACGTGTTGGACATCACTGAATGCTGATAGGGTGAGATATGGGACGTGTTGGACATCACTGAATGCTGATAGGGTGAGATATGTGACGTGTTGTGCAACGCAGAGCTCTAATAGACCCTGCATAATGCATTGCTCTTTACAGTACTATACTGTAATATAGAATTCCAGTAGCTAACTGCAAAGATTTTTGCTGTAAATTTCCATCCATGTGTTACAGTGTACTCACGTTGTTGATCTTGAGCTTGCTCTTGTCCTGTTTTTGCAAGTGTCCAGACAGCTGGTAGAGTACGGCCCGGCTACGCCGGCGGTTGTTGTCAAAGCCTGGGGGGCGGGTGATCTTGTGCACCTCCAGACCTGTCTCCTCGTCTGGGGACAGGCAGGCCGAGGGGTGGGGGTGGAGGGAGACAATATCCTTTTGATGCATTGTAATTAGCTTATTCATTTTTCATCAGATAACTGTCAATGTATCTCTCTCCCTCTCCCTCCAACCCCCTCTCTCCCATTTTCCCTTCATCTGAACCTCCCTCCCTCCCTCCCTCACCAGTGTCTGAGTCTTGTCCATGGTCCCCCTCGTCCTTCTTGGTATCTGTGATGTCCTTGTGGGAGACCAGGAACAGCACCACCTCTCCCTTCTCATTCTTGATGGGCACTATGTCCAGCAGACACCAGAACTGGTCTCCTGAGATACAGACAGACACACAGACAACCAAAGGTCAGAGATAAGGAAAACATATACAGTGAGGGAAAAAAGTATTTGATCCCCTGCTGATTTTGTACGTTTGCCCACTGACAAAGACATGATCAGTCTATAATTTTAATGGTGGGTTTATTTGAACAGTGAGAGACAGAATAACAACAAAAAAATCCAGAAAAACGCATGTCAAAAATGTTATAAATTGATTTGCATTTTAATGAGGGAAATAAGTATTTGACCCCTCTGAAAAACATGACTTAGTACTTGGTGGCAAAACCCTTGTTGGCAATCACAGAGGTCAGATGTTTCTTGTAGTTGGCCACCAGGTTTGCACACATCTCAGGAGGGATTTTGTCCCACTCCACTTTGCAGATCTTCTCCAAGTCATTAAGGTTTGAGGCTGGCGTTTGGCAACTCGAACCTTCAGCTCCCTCAACAGATTATCTATGGGATTAAGGTCTGGAGACTGGCTCGCGCCACTCCAGGACACTTAATGTTCTTCTTCTTGAGCCACTCCTTTGTGGCCTTGGCTGTGTGTTTTGGGTCATTGTCATGCTGGAATACCCATCCACAACCCATTTTCAATGCCCTGGCTGAGGGAAGGAGGTTCTCACCCAAGATTTGACGGTACATGGCCCCGTCCATCGTCCCTTTGATGCAGTGAAGTTGTCCTGTCCCCTTAGCAGAAAAACACCCCCAAAGCATAATGTTTCCACCTCCATGTTTGACGGTGGGGATGGTGTTCTTAGGGTCATAGGCAGCATTCCTCCTCCATACACAGCGAGTTGAGTTGATGCCAAAGAGCTCGATTTTGGTCTCATCTGACCACAACACTTTCACCCAGTTGTCCTCATCATTCAGATGTTCATTGGCAAACTTCAGACGGGCATGTATATGTGCTTTCTTGAGCAGTGGGACCTTGCGGGCGCTGCAGGATTTCAGTCCTTCACGGCGTAGTGTGTTACCAATTGTTTTCTTGGTGACTATGGTCCCAGCTGCCTTAAGATCATTGACAAGATCCTCCCGTGTACTTCTGGGCTGATTCCTCACCGTTCTCATGATCATTGCAACTCCACGAGGTGAGATCTTGCATGGAGCCCCAGGCCGAGGGAGATTGACATTCATTTTGTGTTTCTTCCATTTGCGAATAATCGCACCTGTCACGATCGTCGGTAAGAGAGGAGGATCAAGGCGCAGCGTTGCAGACGAACATACTCTTTATTTATGATAAACGATCAAAACAACAAAACGATAACGTGACAGTCAATGGTCAAACACAAACCAACACGAACAAGATCCCACAACCACTGTGGGCAAACAGCCTGTTTAAATGTGGTTCCCAATCAGAGACAACCAGCCACAGCTGACATCGTTGCCTCTGATTGAGAACCACACTAGCAACAGATGAAATACATAGATCTACACACCCTGGCTCAACATAAAGTGTCCCCAGAGCCAGGGCGTGACAGTACCCCCCTAAAGGCGCGGACTCCGGCCGCGCAGCTTCATCACAGGGGAGGGACCGGGTGGGCACTCCGCTTGGCGGCGGATCCGGCTCGGGGCTGATCCCCACTCCCTCTCCAACCCCCAAAAGTACCCCTGGTCGGTCTGTCCCCGCTGGCCGGAGCTGGACAACACACTGATGGGGCGGTTGCTCTGGCTCCGGCGTGCTGCATCTGACGGTGCCGGACCAGGCACCAGTGGGACAGGCGCGGGCCGTGCGGGACCGGCGGCGCCCACCACTGGCTTGGTGTGGAAAGGCGCGGGCCGTGCTGGATGGCGGCGCAACCACTGGCTTGGTTTGAGAGCAGGGCCGGCCGAACCGGGCTGGCGGCCGCGCACCGGTGGTGGTGCGGGAAGAGGAGCCCGGGCGGACCGGGCTGGCGTGCGCACCCCTGGCTCGGTGCGTGGCAGAGCGGACCGGACCGGGCTGGCGATCGCACTGGCTTGGTCGTGGGCACAGGGCCGGACCGGGCTGGGGACACACACCACTGGCCCTACGCAGGGATCTGGAATGGGCCGGACCGGACTGGTAACACACCCCAGTACCTCTCGCCGTGCCTCTACATCTTCCATCCCCTCTTCGACCAGTGGCCCCCGTAACCTGGCGGCCTCCTCTGCCAACCCGCTGGGCCGCTCTGTCGCGGTCTCCTGCTGGCCCGTCGTCCACGGCGTTAGCCCCCCCCTAAAAATTCTGGGCGTCTCTCCTACCCGTGGACCAGGTCTCCATGTCCCTCGCCAGACTTTCGCCCTTCTGCTTCCAAGTCCGGCCCTTCTCTTCCTCACCCGGCTTGACCCAGTCGAGGAGGCGAAGGAGATCTGCTAGAGATCTCCCTGGCGATGGCTCCTGGACACGCTGCTTGGTCCAGTCTTGGTGGGATCTTCTGTCACGATCGTCGGTAGAGAGAGGAGGACCAAGGCGCAGCGTTGCAGACAAACATACTCTTTATTTATGATAAGCGATCAAAACAACAAAGGCGATAACGTGACAGTCAATGGTCAAACACAAACCAACACGAACAAGATCCCACAGCCACTGTGGGCAAACAGCCTGTTTAAATGTGGTTTCCCAATCAGAGACAACCAGCCACAGCTGACACTCGTTGCCTCTGATTGAGAACCACACTCCAACATAGAAATGAAATACATAATCTACACCCTGGCTCAACATAACAGTGTCCCCAGAGCCAGGGCGTGACAGCACCAACTGTTGTCACCTTCTCACCAAGCTGCTTGGCGATGGTCTTGTAGCCCATTCCAGCCTTGTGTAGGTCTACAATCATGTCCCTGACATCCTTGGAGAGCTCTTTGGTCTTGGCCATGGTGGAGAGTTTGGAATCTGATTGATTGATTGCTTCTGTGGACAGATGTCTTTTATACAGGTAACAAGCTGAGGTTAGGAGCACTCCCTTTAAGAGTGTGCTCCTAATCTCAGCTCATTACCTGTATAAAAGACACATGGGAGCCAGAAATCTTTCTGATTGAGAGGGGGTCAAATACTTTTTTCCCTCATTAAAATGCAAATCAATTTATAACATTTTTTACATGCGTTTTTCTGGATTTGTTTGTTGTTATTCTGTGTCTCACTGTTCAAATAAACCTACCATTAAAATTATAGACTGATCATTTCTTTGTCAGTGGGCAAACGTACAAAATCAGCAGGGGATCAAATACTTTTTTCCCTCACTGTAGGCTCTGTCTCAATGGCCTTGATAATCTGTCCTCTCCTTCATCTGCAATTATCTGGAATAACTGACCAAGTGAAAACGCTAATGATTAGTTTACACAAAAAATTTTTGCACCTGTGAAGTTTTTTTGCCAATCAATGCAGATGAAGGGGAAGAGATGGAATTGA
>NW_025533638.1:365000-437500 GCF_020615455.1 Coregonus clupeaformis
GCTAAAAACGCGCACGTGGAGTGGTTGCTTACGGGTCCCATCAAAACGGGTTGCAATTGTGTCTAGGAAGGTGTTCTGTGGCGCCAGACGACCCCTCGTCGCTGGCGTCCTAGACCTTTGAGACCCTCTCCGGTCTCGGCGATTCGAGGCATCGGTCTCCGCTGAGACGAAACCGGGCAAAAATCTGGAAGTCCCGGGCGCGCCTCCGAGCCCCTGTATGAGCGCGCCAATCCGAGATCCTCGGGGCTCCACTTTGAGACCACGGGATTGACCACTCAAATGGTCATAAACAAAGAGAAGAAGGAAAGTAAAATCCGATTGCAGTGGGTGGTAGCAAGATGATGAATGGTAGGCTATGCTTTGACAACATTGGTGTACTGGAATGCACGATGAATTTTAACGGCTGCAACGTGCGCATCGCAGCATCAGTGCTGCTGCGCTCTGCTCCTCAATGCCACATACATAGCCTAGGCTACTCCCCCCCTCTCTCTCTCTCTCCTGTCCTCTCCTCTTTCTCTCTCTCTCTTCAGACACACAGGCAGGTATAAAACCAATGGGTAGTGCAGTTCTCCATCAAAACATATGTGACTTTGGACAAAGTTTCATTTACATTTTAGTCGATTATCGTATCTTTCCAGAGGAAATTACAGTCAATTCATATACAATAATATACAATGAAAGGCTATAAAGGCTTATCCGATTGTTATTCCATGAGCATAAGAATTTCCAGACAGCTGAATATTCTTAGTGTGCAATGTATGCATTTCGTCATCTTTTTATTTTTTAGATGGAGTGGTCGTCGTCTAGTGACTGTTGTTTGAAAGACCATTGGTCTCGATAGTGCTTTATCAAGCAGTGGTCCTATTTACATCTAGATAGAGCCCAGAGTCCATGTGCCTGTGTAATTCCTGATAGAATTAATTGTGCCGTAATCCTACATAAAGCTGAAGGGTTCAATATCCCGCTTCATACCCTCAAAAAGGTTCTATATAGAACTGCAAAGCACCCTTATTTTTTTGCAGTGTACTATATTAGTTACACTTTACTCATATCAGATAATGCTAGTGAATAGTAGCATGTAGTTACTTAAAATAAATCTAAAACTGAGTCTGTCTGACTGTCTGTCTGTCTGCTACTGGAGGTGTCTACAGCTGATGCGGTATATTGAGAAGGGTAAGCCTGCCATCTAGTGGTGAAGATAAACTAGCTGTAGAAGAAAACTATAAATGGACAGTATAGTCAAATGACAGGCAGACTCAATTCATTTTACCTCGATTCCTCGCATCCCATCTCCCTGCCTCCTGCTCGAGCGTATTGGAGCAGGGGTCCCTCCTTCAGTCCTTCTCCAATGTGTTTTGAGAAGGGTGCAAGGAGAGGGGACACAAAGAGTCGGAAGATGTATTTATTTAACCAGGTAAGCCAGTTGAGAACAAGTTCTCATTTACAACTGCGACCTGGCGAAGATAAAGCAAAGCAGTGCGATAAAAACAACAACAACACATAGTTACATATGGGGTAAAACAAAACATAAAGTCAAAAAATACAACAGAAAATATATATACAGTGTGTTCAAATGTAGCAAGTTATGGAGGTAAGGCAATAAATAGGCCATAGTGCAAAATAATTACAATTAGTATTAACACTGGAATGATAGATGTGCAGAAGATGATGTGCAAATAGAGATACTGGGGTGCAAATGAGCAAAATAAATAACAATATGGGGATGAGGTAGTTGGGTGGGCTAATTACAGATGGGCTGTGTACAGGTGCAGTGATCGGTAAGCTGCTCTGACAACTGATGCTTAAAGTTAGTGAGGGAGATAAGAGTCTCCAGCTTCAGAGATTTTTGCAGTTCGTTCCAGTCATTGGCAGCAAAGAACTGGAAGGAATGGCGGCCAAAGGAGGTGTTGGCTTTGGGGATGACCAGTGAGATGTACCTGCTGGAGCGCATACTACGGGTGGGTGTTGGTATGGTGACCAATAAGCTAAGATAAGGCAGGGATTTGCCTAGCAGTGATTTATAGATGACCTGGTGCCAGTGAGGGCCAGGCAACGAGCGTACTGGTCACAATGGTGGGTAGTATATGGGGCTTTGGTGACAAAATGGATGGCACTGTGATAGACTACATCCAATTTGCTGAGTAGAGTGTTGAAGGCTATTTTGTAAATGACATCGCCGAAGTCAAGGATCGGTGGATAGTCAGTTTTACAAGGGCATGTTTGGCAGCATGAGTGAAGGAGGCTTTGTTGCGGAAATAGGAAGCCGTTTCTAGTTTTAACTTTGGATTGGAGATGCTTAATGTGAGTCTGGAAGGAGAGTTTACGGTCTAACCAGACACCTAGGTATTTGTAGTTGTCCACATATTCTAAGTCAGACCTGCCGAGAGTAGTGATTCTAGTCGGGTGGGCGGGTGCCAGCAGCGTTCGATTGAAGAGCATGCATTTAGTTTTACTAGCATTTAAGAGCAGTTGGAGGCTACGGGAGGAGTGCTGTATGGCATTGAAGCTCGTTTGGAGGTTTGTTAACACAGTGTCCAATGAAGGGCCAGATGTATACAAAATGGTGTCGTCTGCGTAGAGGTGGATCTGAGATTCACCAGCAGCAAGATTGACATCATTGATATACACAGAGAATAGAGTTGGCCTGAGAATTGAACCCTGTGGCACCCACATAGAGACTGCCAGAGGTCCAGACAACAGGCCCTCCGATTTGACACATTGAACTCTATCTGAGAAGTAGGTGAACCAGGCGAGGCAGTCATTTGAGAAACCAAGGCTATTTAGTCTGCCAATAAGAATGCGGTGATTGACGGAGTCGAAAGCCTTGGCCAGGTCGATGAAGACGGCTGCACAGTACTGTCTTTTATCGATCGCGGTTATAATATCGTTTAGGACCTTGAGCGTGGCTGAGGTGCACCCATGACCAGATTGCATAGCGGAGAAGACGCTGGAATTCGAAATGGTCGGTGATCTGTTTGTTAACTTGGCTTTCAAATACTTTCAAAAGGCAGGGCAGGATGGATATAGGTCTGTAACAGTTTGGATCTAGAGTGTCACCCCCTTTGAAGAGGGGGATTACCGCGGCTGCTTTCCAATTTCCCGGGTAATCTCAGACGATACGAAAGAGAGGTTGAACAGGCTTGTAATAGGGGGTTGCAACAATTTCTGTGGCTAATTTTTGAAAGAAAGGGTCCAGATTGTCTAGCCCAGCTGATTTGTAGGGGTCCAGATTTTGCAGCTCTTTCAGAACATCAGCTATCTGAATTTGGGTGAAGGAGAAGCGGGGGGCATTGACAAGTTGCAGCGGAGGGTGCAGAGCTGGTGGCCAGGGTAGGGGGTAGCCAGGTGGAAAGCATGGCCAGCCGTAGCAAAATGCTTGTTGAAATTTTCGATTATCGTAGATTTATCGGTAATGACAGTGTTTCCTAGCCTCAGTGCAGTGGGCAGCTGGGAGGAGGTGCTCTTATTCTCCATGGACTTTACAGTGTCTGAAAACTTTTTTGGAGTTAGTGCTACAGGATGCAAATTTCTGTTTGAAAAAGCTAGCCTTTGCTTTCCTAACTGATTGTGTATATTGGTTCCTGACTTCCCTGAAAAGTTGCAAAACGCGGAGGCTGTTCGATGCTAATGCAATACACCACAGGATGTTTTTGTGCTAGTCAAGGGCAGTCAAGTCTGGGGTGAACCAGGGGCTATATCTGTTCTTAGTTCTGAATTTTTTGAATGGGGCATGCTTATTTAAGATGGAGAGGAAAGCACTTTTGAAGAACATCCAGGCATCCTCTACTGACGGTTTGAGGTCAATATCCATCCAGGATACCCGGGCCAGGTCAATTAGATAGGCCTGCTCGCTGAAGTGTTTTAGTGAGCGTTTGACAGTGATGAGGGGTGGTCGTTTGACCGCGGACCCATTATGGACGCAGGCAATGAGGCAGTGATCGCTGAGATCCTGGTTGAAGATAGCAGAGGTGTATTTAGAGGGTAAATTAGTCAGGATGATATCTATGAGGGTGCCCATGTTTACGGATTTAGGGTTGTACCTGGTATGTTCCTTGATAATTTGTGTGAGATTGAGGGCATCTAGTTTAGATTGTAGGACGGCCGGGGTGTTAAGCATATCCCAGTTTAGGTCACCAAGCAATACGAACTCTGAGGATAGATGGGGGGCAATCAATTCACATATGGTGTCCAGGGCACAGGTGGGGGCTGATGGGGGTCTGTAGCAAGCAGCAACAGTGAGAGACTTATTTCTGGAAAGGTGGGTTTTAGAAGTAGAAGCTCAAACTGTTTGGGCACAAACCTGGATAGTATGATAGAGCTCTGCAGGCTATCTCTACAGTAGATTGCAACCCCGCCCCCCCTTTGGCAGTTCTATCTAGACGGAAAATGTTGTAGATGGGAATAGACATTTCTGAATCTTTGGTGGCCTTCCTAAGCCAGGATTCAGACACTGCTAGAACATCAGGGTTGGCAGAGTGTACTAACGCAGTGAATAGCTCAAACTTAGGGAGGAGGCTTCTGATCAAGGCTTTTGCGGTTACAGAAGTCAACAAATGATAGCGCCTGGGGAGTAGGAGTGATACTGGGGGCTGCAGGGCCTGGGTTAACCTCTACATCACCAGAGGAACAGAGGAGGACTAGAATAAGGATACGGCTAAAGGCTTTAAGAACTGGTCTTCTAGTGCGTTGGGTACAGAGAATAAAAGGGCAGATTTCCGGGCGTTGTAGAATAGATTCAGGGCATTATGTACAGACAAGGATATGGAAGGATGTGAGTACAAGAAAGTGAGAAAGAATTGAGAAAGTGACTCAGTGATTCACAGTTTGGTGAAATGCGCTATTTAAGACATGGTAAACACGGATTGAACTAACACTAGTTAGTCTTTCTTCAAACTGCATTAACAGATATGATTTAACTAACCAAGTGTTTAAAGTTGATTAGTTGAATGTGACGAATTATTACTGCGTTGGAACAAGACTAGTAGCTGACTGTGGGACCACCTCTGGGACATGCCCTGGACAACAAGCAGTTATTTTTCAGTATTCTAAATAGCCAACAACTGACAATTTTGGAGTGGTAGATTATTGACCAGAATGCTGTGTGTGCACCTTATTACCACACGGTGGAGCTGTTTGTTCGTTGTCAGAGCCATAGCCATCACAGGGCATTGCCAGCAGAAACTAGACGAGATAAGGCCTGTTGTGGAAGTCTGCCCTGCATCAAGAAATGGAAACACAGATGATTTAAAAAGCAGGAGAAAGGACTACATGTGACAATATGTGACAATATGTGTATATATGTAACTATTACAGTATTTAGTTATGCAAAGTACAACAGAACTGCAAACTGGCCCTCTTAAATATTTCTGTGTGTTAATTGACTTATCTTCTACTCTATAACCACAATAACAAATGTGTTACGCTGACCAAATAAGCATCTAGCACTTCCTTACAAATCCCAAGGAGCGTGTGGTTGGCTTGCATTGTCTGGTAACTCCTGTGTGTGACTGTGTCTGTGCACCTTCAGTCAGGAACAGAGGAGGTTCCTGCACCTGTTCTATGGAGACCCCTTTACAATTGGTGTACTCATCAAAACCAACCTAGAGGTGAGGTAGAGGAGCCTTTGTGCTGAAGAGCACAGAACATAAAAACACTGGACAGATGAAAGACTAGCCAGCCTACAAACAACACTAATGTAGACAGTGGAGGTGGGCAGAATGAAAGACAAGGGGGAGAAGAGAGAGAGGGGGGGAGAGAGAGAGAGAGAGAGAGAGAGAGAGAGAGGGGAGAGAGAGAGAGAGAGAGAGAGGGGGGAGAGAGAGAGAGGGGGGAGAGGGGGAGAGGGAGAGAGAGAGAGAGAGAGAGAGAGAGAGAGAGGGGGGGGAGAGGGGGTAGCTCAGCTGGTAGAGCACGGCGCTTGTAACGCCAAGGTAGTGCTCTACACAAAAAATATATGCACGCATGACTGTAAGTCGCTTTGGATAAAAGTGTCTGCTAAATGGCATATTATTATTATTATTATTAGAGAGAGAGGGGGAGAGAGAGAGAGAAGACCTGGGAAGAGGGAGTAAGAAATTATAATAAGGTTAGCATAAAGTAGGGGACTAAGTTAGGGGACTAAGGTAGGGAACACAGTGTCCAATTTCCCATCTTATTACATGTCCCAGTGTCCCACTTCCTCCTGTTACTTCTTACAACAACACATATCCCTTCCTAAGCATCCTCAGTGTACACCACCCCCACACCACCAACATCCCTCTCTACCTCTTGATTGTCATTGACTGTAAATACAAAATAATCCTTGTTTTAGCCTGATAGATTTGCATGTCATTCCCATTCATATGTATGTGGGTCGGGGGTAACAATATGTTACCTGCAGGCTCTACAGCTGGAGCCCAGGCAGCCGTTACAATATGAACAATACCCACGAGAGAGGGCCTGAATTGGGGCCCAATCCCACCTATTAGCCCCTCATTAGAGACAGCTTTTCTTAAACACACCAAGACAATGAGAATGGCGGGGGAGGGAGGGGAGGGAGGGGAGAGGGGGGGGGGGTGATTATTGTATTGCTACTGTTTGGTGTGTGTTTGTCTTCTTAAGCAGAAACCAGGGTGGGCTAATGTTTCTCTGGCGGTCAGTGAGCCAACAGAAAAAACATTCACTGTTGAGTGATGCTAGACTCGTTTTGAAAAATGCTAGCCTCTCTCTCTCGCTCTCTTTCGCTCTCTCTCTCTCTTGTCCTCCCTGTCTCTTTCCTGTGCTCTCCCCTTTCTCTCTCTTTGTCCTGTCCTCTTTCAATTCAATTTAAGGGCTTTATTGGCATGGGAAACGTATGTTAACATTCCAAAAGCAAGTGAAGTAGATAGTAAACAAAATCTCTCTCTCTCTCTCTCTCTCTCTCTCTCTCTCTCTCTCTCTCTCTCTTCTCTCTCTCTCTCTCTCTCTCTCTCTCTCTCTCTCTCTCTCTCTCTCTCTCTCTCTCTCTCTCTCTCTCTCTCTCTTCTCTCTCTCTCTCTCTCTCTCTCTCTCTCTCTCTCTCTCTCTCTCTCTCTCTCTCTCTCTCTCTCTCTCTCTCTCTCTCTCTCTCTCTCTCCCCTCTCTCCCCTCATCTCTCTCTCTCTCTCTCTTCAGACACACAGGCAGGTATGAGGATACTTATCTTTCCAGAGCAAATTACAGTCAATTCATATACAATAATATACATTTAAAGGTTATAAAGGCTTATCCGATTGTTATTACATGAGAATTTCCAGATAACTGAATATTCATAGTGTGCAATGTATGCACTACGTCTGATTTCATTTTTATACTGAACAAAAATATTAATGCAACATTTAAAGTGTTGGTACCATGTTTCATGAACTGAAATAAAATATATTTCTCTCTCTCTTTCTCAATAACAATTTCCCAGGGAAAGAGAGAGAGAGAGAGGGAGGGAGAGTGAGAGAGGGGAGGGAGAGGGAGAGAGGGGGGGGGGAGGGAGAGGGGGGAGAGGGAGAGAGGGGGGAGAGGGGGGAGGGAGAGAGGGGAGGGGGAGGGAGAGAGGGGAGGGAGAGGGAGAGAGGGGAGGGAGAGGGAGAGAGGGAGGGAGAGGGAGAGAGGGAGGGAGAGGGAGAGAGGGGAGGGAGAGGGAGAGAGGGGAGGGAGAGGGAGAGAGGGAGGGAGAGGGAGAGAGGGGAGGGAGAGGGAGAGAGGGGAGGGAGAGGGAGAGTCCTGTGTGTCTACCACAGCCCCCCCTCCACCCCCTGCCTGCAGCTGATTGGCAGAGACCCTGTCTGCTTTTAGGCCTCTTTCAGGAGTGACCTGCCACTCTTAATTACCACACTTGAGGAACTTGATGACACAGGACTTTGTCAAATGTCAAATTAGTACAACAACAACAACAAAACAAAAAGGGTCTTTCCCTAGCCTCCCCCTGGCCTAACCCTGTCATCCTCCTCTCCTCCCCCCATCAGGCAGGCCTGGCGAGTCGCCTTACTGAGGGGAGAGAGGCTGTAGGGGTTGTTGCTGTTCTCTGGTCAAGCTGAAGCCTTGGGAAACTGATGACCGTTCGCCTCGTCCCTCTCTGTCAATCAGTAAATCTAATTATATCATTAGAAGTGTTGGGAGAACAAATTAGAAACACATTTGCAACACCAACAATACAGCGTTTTGTGTGTGTGTGTGTGTCTGTTCGTATGAGAGTGTGTATGTATGTTCATGTTCAAAGAAATATAAGCCTTCTCAGATGTTATCAAAAGACACATTTCAGGGGGAATCTATGCAGCTGATCAAACCATTTGTACAACTCCATAATTTTATGTCCCTGATGCCTTGATGTCAAATGGATGTCCCTGTACACATACAAACATGCATGTGATGTGGAACCTTTTACATAAATGGCGTGATGCCGTGTTTTAAGGCCTCATCAAAGGTGAACTCAAAGGGTTCTTATTCATGGAGGATGGATGAAAGGAGAAAAACACTTCGGGGGGGTTTGCTGGCCCTTGAACAAACAACGATCAGACTAAGGTTGGATTGGAGGGTAATGGGGATGGAGGAAGTGGTACTGAAGGTAAGGGATGGAACAGGATTGGAGGGAAATGGGGATGGAGGAAGTGATACTGAAGGTAAGGTATGGAAGGAGGAAGGAGGAAGGAGGAGGGGGAGGATGGGAGTGAACGAGTTGTTATGGTGTACGGGGGATGTTTGAATCAAAGGTGTACACTACAGCGTCGCTCCAACATCAAAGCCTGCCCTCTCTTCTCTCGCTACTCTGGGAAGTTTGCCCCCCTCTCTCTCCCTCTCCCTGACAAACTGTTCCTCCTGTTCTTCAGTTAGCTCAGTTGCATCACAGCGTCATCTTCAGCAAACTTAATTAGGTACTTTTATTTCAGTGTTTTTGTCATTCAGTGACCCTGGCATTTCTGAGGTACCGTCTCCTGCCGCTGTGCCCTGGAGCTTTCTGAGGTACCGTCTCCTGCCGCTGTGCCCTGGAGCTTTCTGAGGTACCGTCTCCTGCCGCTGTGCCCTGGAGCTTTCTGAGGTACCGTCTCCTGCCGCTGTGCCCTGGAGCTTTCTGAGGTACCGTCTCCTGCCGCTGTGCCCTGGAGCTTTCTGAGGTACCGTCTCCTGCCACTGTGCCCTGGAGCTTTCTGAGGTACCGTCTCCTGCCGCTGTGCCCTGGAGCACAACGAGGAGGCAGACAAGAAGTAGAAGACTGATAAAGTCCTATTCTATTGTATTCTATCAGCTGCAGTCCAGGATGTGGAGTTGTTCAATGACTAATAGCATACAGTACTTGTGTCTGACACACCCTAGAGACATACATAAATAGTCCACTAATCACCCCAACGCTGGTATTGGCTGCAGAGTACACTTGTCTGCATCCCAAATAGCACCCTACTCCCCTACATAGTGCACTACATTTGACCAGAGTCCTATGGGACCAGGTCAAAAGTAGTGCACTATATAGAGAATCATTTGGGTCGCCACCATGGGCTACATACTGTACCCATAAATCAGTCAGAATGGCACATGAGGGCATTGTTGCTCGCTTGTTAAATCTCAAGTTCTACCTTTGAGCCTCTTTGCCAAATGATATCACCATGTTCCAAGCAGACTTGAACACAATGAATGGCTGTGTGTGAATGTTCCACACTCATGTTTACTGTAGATCCTTTCCCTGTGAATACTGAGACTGTCCCTCAATCTTCCCTGAGCTCACCTAGAGTTGTCACGTCATGAGGTCAGACAGCTACCATTCTTTCATCATATGGGCCTACATTATTGGTTTTACTACTGGTTTTACTACTGGTGTAATCACACAGGCCACAGTGAAGACTGAAGTGCTCTACAGTTTGTGTGTTACCAGAGTACACTTGACTGCATCCCAAATAGCACCCTACTCCCTACTGGTTTTACTACTGGTAACACACAAACTGTAGAGCACTTCAGTCTTCACTGTGGCCTGTTGTGTGATTTCACCTCAGTGAACTGTATATTGATTTTTTTATGATGCAAGTGCATGTGTGTATGTGTGTGCATACTGTCCTGTATAATGTGTGTGTGCTCTGAGTGAACAGGATATTGATTTGTCCTTTTTCAGTTTCCCACAATTCCTTTGTGTGTGTGTGTGTGTGTGTGTGTTTTGCCTCTGTGTGTGTGTGTTTTGAATGTGTGTGTGTGTGTGTGTGTTTTGCCTCTGTGTGTGTGTGTGTGTTTTGAATGTGTGTGTGTGTGTGTTTTGAATGTATGTGTGTGTGTGTGTGTTTTGCCTCTGTGTGTGTGTGTGTGTGTGTTTTGCCTCTGTGTGTGTGTGTGTGTGTGTGTGTGTGTGTGTGTTTTGCCTCTGTGTGTGTGTGTGTGTGTTTTGCCTCTGTGTGTGTGTGTGTTTTGCCTCTCTGTGTGTGTGTGTTTTGCCTCTGTGTGTGTCTGTGTGTGTTTTGCCTCTGTGTGTGTCTGTGTGTGTTTTGCCTCTGTGTGTGTCTGTGTGTGTTTTGCCTCTGTGTGTGTGATGTGTCTGCTTGTGTGAATACTGTACTACATGTACTGAACTGTCTAACCACCTCATCTTCCCTCCCTCCTCTGCTGAGACCTTGTATTCCAACATGCTTAATTGTCAACGCCAATTAGTCCAGGGGCCGTGTCCACAATGGCTCAACTGTAGCGAGCCGCAAAAGCCCTCTTTGTGATTCTCCAGTGGCCCGCAGCGCAATCAGGCGCTCATTTAGTCTCCTAACGAAAAGAGTTCTGAGAGATGCCATTAGAAAAAGAAACAAAAGGCCCTTGGACAATGAAGGCAGCAGGAGAGACAGAGAGACAGAGACCAAATAGCCAAACAGCGTGGCCCATAGGGTCGTCCTTTCACAGACAGACACACATACGGTGTTCCTAATGTTTGGTATTCTCAGTGTATAATGGGGCACAATCCTGGGTTAATGTTTGGTATTCTCAGTGTATAATGGGGCACAATCCTGGGTTGCATCTTTTTTTTAATCTAAATTGAAATTCACATTAACTAGCAATTAAACACTATTTTTGATAAACATTGTAGTGGTGAGGTCAGACTATTTAAAAAAAAACAGGTCAGGCTATATTAAATTGTCTGACAAGGTTATGGTAAAAGGAATTCATGGATTGAGTTAGTCACAACACTATTTTAAACATTGTCTGACTTTACTGGTGATGTTATATAGATTGTAGGCCTGTATAAATAACGAAAGATATTACATTAGCTGATAAGTAGGTTATGGTAAAGAATGAAATGATTCAGTCGGTCACCGTGTAAGCAGATTCCTATTGGAGAAGACGCAGGCCTGTGGGCGCGGCCGTCCAGAGAATGCGGCCAAGGTGTTGTTGGTCAATCAGTACGGTTTAGCACAGTTAGCAGCTTGAGCAAGAAGACCTATGAGGGAGTGGATTGTATATCTTTTTATTTTATTTATTTATTTATCACAAAAGAGAAAGCTGTTTCACTAAATATTGTTGGGGGAAAAAAGTGTGGCACAAGGATTAGGCGTCGCTGCCTGCAAATTCCGTCTGAATTGTCGAGTCGAAATGACCGGTGTCGAAATTGACTTTATTTGATTGCACCGGAGGCGCGTTTTCTAAACGAACACGGGGGAGTGAATTTCAGTGATGGCAAGATAATCAGATGGCGCTTCTCTCTCTGATTGGCATTGGATATTGATGAGGTAGCTTACATTTTCCCGTGTGATCGACTTGGTGAGTTATCAATTTTATCAACTTGTTTCATCACTATTTCTTAGCCTTTAAGTTTGAGTGAATAAGGCGCACATCCAAAGTGCTTGAATATATTATTGATAGAACATAGAAACAGTAATAAAATGTTTCAAACGTTCAGAGCGCCTTTCCTATCCAATAATCTCATGATTTTCTCTCTGTGGAAATCCACAGCATTGGAGGAGCTTCCATGGCGACCATGACGCGAAAATGCCCTCTTTACATCTGCGTTCTGTGCCTGCTCCAGCTGATGAGCGCACAACCGGTGCGCGCCGCCTCCAAGGCCATCGTGTGTGAACCCATCACGGTCCCCATGTGCAAGGGCATTGGCTACAACCTCACCTACATGCCCAACCAGTTTAACCATGACACTCAGGACGAGGTGGGGCTGGAGGTGCACCAGTTCTGGCCGCTGGTGCGCATCCACTGTTCCCCTGACCTGCTCTTCTTCCTCTGCAGCATGTACACTCCGATCTGCATCCCGGACTATCGCAAGCCTCTGCCCCCGTGCCGCTCCGTGTGCGAAGCGGGCTAAGCGTGGCTGCTCCCCCTGATGAGCCAGTATGGTTTTGAATGGCCCGAGAGGATGAGCTGCGAGGGGCTGCCAGAGCTGGGTGATGCTGATCGCCTCTGTATGGACCGGAACAGTAGTGACATCACAACTTTGTCCCCAGGCCCGGCCTTCCCCCGAAGCCTACCCCCAAGGCCCCCTCCGTGCTCCACCGCAACCCAGCCCGCCGCAGGCGCCTCTCTGCCCAAACCCCACCACAATCACCACCACCAGGACTGTGAACAACGCGACTGCCGCTGCCGCCACCCCCTGGTGTCCGTCAAGAATGAGGCCCACCCACTGTACGGCCGCCGCGTCCACACAGGCCCCGTGGAGAACTGCGCCCAGCCCTGTCATCAACCCTACTTCACCCCCGGACGAACACGCCTTCACCTCCCTCTGGATTGGCCTGTGGTCGGTCCTCTGCTTCGTCTCGACCTTAACTCACGGTGGTCACGTTCCTGATGGACCGCGACCGCTTCTCCACCCGAGCTGCCTATCGTCTACCTGGCTGCCTGCTACCTCTTCGTCTCCCTGGGATACATGGTGCGGCTGGCAGCGGGCCACGAGCGGGTGGCGTGCTCAGAGGACGGCGGGCACGTGCTGTACGACGCGTCGGGCCCTGCCGGCCTGTGCACCTTGGTGTTCCTGCTGGTCTACTTTTTCGGCATGGCCGGTGCCATCTGGTGGGTGGTGCTCTCGCTCACCTGGTTCCTGGCGGCGGGCATGAAGTGGGGCAACGAGGCCATCGCCGGGTACTCGCAGTACTTCCACCTGGCCGCCTGGCTGGTGCCCAGCGTCAAGACCATCGCTGTGCTGGCCCTGAGCGCCGCAGACGGAGACCCTGTGGCAGGGATATGCTACGTGGGCAACCAGAGCGTGGAGAGCCTGCGGGGCTTCGTGCTTGCTCCCCTGGTGGTCTACCTCTTCACAGGCTCCCTCTTCCTCCTAGCGGGGTTTGTATCATTGTTCCGCATCCGCAGTGCCATCAAGCAGGGGGACCAAGACAGACAAGCTGGAGAAGCTGATGTTAAGGCTGGGCCTCTTTACCGTCCTCTACACGGTCCCTGCCGCAGTGGTGGTGGCCTGTCTGGTGTACGAGCAGCACCTCAGGCCCCAGTGGGACAGGGGACTTTCCTGCTCCTGCCAGGCTGAGAGACAGAGGCTAGGCCTAGGGCCAGACCACGCCATCTTCATGCTCAAGTACTTTATGAGCCTGGTGGTGGGGGATCACCTCAGGGGGTGTGGGTGTGGTCGGGGAAGACCCTGGAGTCGTGGAGGAGGTTCCTGGGGAGGTGTTGTTCGTGTTCCTGCTGGGGCCACAAACCCTCCAGCGCGTCAGTGTACAGCGAGGCCAGCACATCCCTCACGACACACACTGGGCTGCTCCGCTTGCAGTCTGAGCACAAGTCCCTGTCGCATCCATCTGTGTGACCAGACGGGCGCTTGTCAGACTCATGTTGCTACACATACAGTGGCTGTTGGAAGAAACTAGATGGATGTTCATTTAACTTATTGAAAGGATTGTAAATTATGTAAAAAGTATTGTCTTTACATAAGGACACGTTTTTAAAGCGAGTTGTGTGGGAATATAGAGAAAAACTCTTATTTTTATATTATATGTCCTAGTTCTCATTCTAGACTCATTGCAGGAGATTTCCCTAAAGTTGAAACTTGTTTTAAATGGTGTGTTCTCAAGTTCAGAGAAAAAAACATGTACAGTGAATGTGTCTCTAGGATGTTTTTAAATGATGTTTTTTGTTAGTATGTCCTTAACCAGAACCTTAGATGGTTAGGAATCCAATAATCAACAGTTATGTCATTAACCTGGACATAATACCATGCCTGAGCCACTTAACAGTTCTATTTTATACGTATGAAGAAGATGGAGAATTGCTATTTGTCATTTTATTTAAAAATGGCCATCCTAAAGGGACATGGTTCTTGTTGTAGGAGATATTTCACTCGCTGTTATGGACACGGTAAGGTCTTGTTAGGATGAAGGAATTTCCCTTTCAATTTATGCTTATGTGAAGAATTAATATAAAGTCTCTCAAAAAATCGAGTTTGTCTTAATCTGTATCAGATGAATTGAGAGAAATTGTTTGTCACTAAAAAATAATATTTTTTGGAACTTGTCCTGCTGAAAAGCGATATCCCAAGTATAAATACAGTAAAGTACACACAGTAAAGGGTTAAAAAAAAAATGTTTTGCAAAAATGTTTTCTAGACAACTGCAAACTTCAAGGAGTAGAGCATTCAAGGAGTTGGTCTGATGGGAATCCATGATGTCATGTGGTCTGATGGGAATCCATGATGTCATGTGTTGCTTGTGGAGCAACAGAGAACAAAAGAGGTCCCTCCCCACTATGTCATGACTTACCTGGACCACCTATTGAGACGTGCCTTTTAAGTAGATCAGGTGTAAAATGAGGTGAAAGGGAGACTGGAGTGCCTCTTTAAAAGGTGCAACTTCCCATTTTAGAGGAGACCAGTGTTGCAGCCTCTTCTGCCCCCATGTGGTGTGTTCTAGTAATTACAGCAGCACTGGACTATTGTGAAAGGACAATCTTGTGTTTTTCTCTGCACGTGTGTTAACCATGATCCAATTCTTAAAAGCGACACTGGGATATCATTTTCTCCATTACTTAAATGGTTATATTAGTGTCCCATTTGTCTAACTACATTAAAAGTTTTAGAAATACCTAATAACTCAACTGAGTGGATCAGTGTACATGTGTGGTTCTCCTTAAAAATATTGCTTTGTCTAATTCTGGCATGTTCAACTATGTTGCCTCTAACCCAGGTAGAGAATAAAACTGAATTGGAGTTTGTGTGAATTTGTTAGAGCCTACAGTGTAGAGGGGAAGATGTTCTGTCACGTGCTGTGGGTTGGTCTGATTCTAAAAACCACCAGACCACTTATAGAGCATACACTTCTCCAGTCTAGTCCTGTCAGATCTATGAAAACCAAAGTGGTAGAGCAGGCACTATGGGAAAATACTGAAATCATTTCAAATACAGGGCTTGATTGAGCTTGCCTGGCACATGAAACCAATAGAATAGCTGAAAAACTGCCAACCCCACCCATCTGGTACTCCAGGCAGGCTAAAGCAAACACAAAGTATTTGAAAGATTTGTTCCCAGGTCGGATACCACGCCCTAGTCTTGTACATATTAGGTAGAGTTCCTGCTCTAAAGCTCACATCTCATCTAGAAACGAGACACCATACATAGAATTTCTAGTTTATTACGGTTTATTTGAAATAAACAGCAACTGAAAATATGTTCAATTAAAAACTGATACATTCCACAGCTAAAGGGCCTACACAGTAAGCAAAGAAAAACCGTCCTTCTACGTCACTCTGTCCGTCCGTCCGTCTGCCAAACTACACCACAGGGTAGTTGGAGGCTTCATCACCATGGTCAGTGTGTGGTGTCAGTCAGTCACTCCCTAACCCCTCCATGTTTGTAGATCTGGAGGGTCTGGGTAAGTATAAGCAGTGCAGGGGGGGGTAGGAAGCGATTTGGGACCGGCTGTGTGTGTGGATGGTGCCAGTGTGAATGTCTGGTTTGGGGGGATTGGGAAAAGAGACCAGAAGGCCTTCGGTTCATCCTCCGCCTGTCCAGTGTGTGTAGCAGTCCCAGGTCCAGATTTACGACAGCACAGCGTGGGTGGTTCGGACACCCACAAGATTGTCTGCGCTGAGGGACTTCCTTATGGTCACCTTGCCCAGATCCTTGTATCTGTCCTCACACAGTCTGGAGATAGCCTGGGAACAACATAACACTTATTACATTTAACCCCAAGGCCACTCAACAGTTCAATCATAAGGACATAAAGATCATAGACTTTGGCCCCTACCAACTAGGCACTTGTGTAGATTGGTATAAGAAACATGGTGAAAATTCCCCCTAGCCAATCAGAAGGCAGAGTGGAGCTACTACCATATTTCTAACACCTATGCAATTGTTTATCTACATGTGTCTAGGGAGTAGGGGTTGTTTCTGGACAGGACCTAAGTCAACCAGGACTACCATCAAAAGGCTCTCCTCTAGCCAAGTAGTAGTGTTTGTATTCCTGCTCTACTAGAAGCTCTCCCTCACCTCCAGTTTGGTGGCTCGCTGGTTGTCAAGTGGCTCCAGGGGGAAGTTGAGGTTGTTGTCATCGGCCAGGGAGCGCAGGTCAAAGTAGTACTTGGCGTAGACGCTGGCTGGCACGTTGATGTTGAACTGAAGCAGCTCCAGGAAGTGCCTCTCCATCTCGTTCCTGTGGGGGTAGAGAGAGAGGTAGAGGGTGAATCTCAGAAGTCTTATCCTCCATACTCTCCTTTAAAAATGTCAGCGGGAAGCGAGTTCTCGGGGGAGAAATTGAGGACAGAGGACGCAAGGAATGGAGGATAGACTTTTGAGATGTACCTGGGCAGAGAGACATGAGCGGATGAGATGTGTGATAGCAACCTGTTTTGGCCCACATGGCAACGTTCCAATTTAACTATGCGCCTCCTAATATTGATTTATATGAGGATATTCACAGTTCACTCTTGGGTGAGCCAAAACAATACATTCCTGCACAGTGCTTACTTGCAAAGTTCCACATTTCTATGGAGACCTTTGTCAGAGGCATCAATCTATTAAATTGTATTAATATAGTCCTTTGAACAAGGATGTCACAAAGAGCCCTGTAGCCTGTCCTACAGCCAGTAAGAAACACACAGTGGTAAGAAGGGGGGCCTTATGGGCGCAGCGGTCTAAGGAGTCACTACAGACCCGGGTTCGATCCCAGGCTGTGTCACAGCCGGCCGTGGCCGGGAGACACATGAGGCGGCGCACAATTGGCCCAGCGTCGTCCGGGTTAGGGGAGGGTTTGGCCGGCCGGGATTTCCTTGTCCCATCGCACTCTTGCGACTCCTTGTCGCAGGCCGGGCACCTGCAAGCTGACTTCAGTCGCCAGCTGGACGGTGTTTCCTCCGACACATTGTTGCGGCTGGCTTCCGGGTTAAGCAAGTAGTGTGTCAAGAAGCAGTGCGGCTTGGTGGGGTCGTGTTTCGGAGGACGCTCTCGACCTTCGCCTCTCCCGAGTCCGTAGGGGAGTTTCAGCGATGGGACAAGACTGTAACTACCAATTGAATATCACGAAATTGGGGAGAAAAATGGGTACAACAACAACAAAAAGAAGGGGAGCCTTACGACCCTCCAGCGGCTGAGGAGACCCACAGCCTGAATCCCAAAACTACCCCTACACCCCTCAAATTCAACTGTGGACCTCCAAGCCAGTTCCAATGATTTTTTTCATTGTTCCCCTCTAATCAAGGACTGATTTAGACCTGGGACACCAGGTGGGTGCAATTAATTATCAGGTAGAACAGAAAATGGTCAGGCTCCGGGACCTCGTAGGGTAAGAGTTGAATACCCCTGCCCTAAGCACTTGTGTAGATCTGAGAGCATTGGATAGGTTTAAGGATGATGGTAGTCACTCCCTCTTGCACTCTGACAGGCCAGCTGGAATGGTCGCCCTATTGCTTACACCTATCCAAACCTCAGATATGATGCCTAAAGGTGGGGTTCGGGGGGAGAGCTTTTAAAGGTGAGCAGCCAGGGGGACACTGACATGTCCTCCACGGTGATGTCCTTGAGGATCTGGCAGTAGTCTACGTTCCACACGGCCTGGTCGTCCCACACCTTGGAGGCCAGTAGGATGGCTCCCAGGACGATACGCTTCCAGTTGCACGGACAGATGTCCATCTCTGCATAGGTCAGCAGACGCTCCAGGTACACCTAGGGAGAGGATGGACACACAGTAATGAGACACAGTCTCGTCAGACACACACACAGTAATCAGTAACACACATACAGGCACACACACACACACTGACGGACCACAGTTATCAGGGCCAGGTGTTCAGCAGGAGACAATAATATATCATGTAGAACAAGAGTCTCTCTTATGTCAGCTCTCAACATGACAACATTTGCCTACTGAGCATGCCCAGAGTGAAACTCCCTGTGATAGGTGAACTGACTGGTGGTATCCTGTGATAGGTGAACTCACTGGTGGTATCCTGTAATAGGTGAACTCACTGGTGGTATCCTGTGATAGGTGAACTGACTGGTGGTATCCTGTGATAGGTGAACTCACTGGTGGTATCCTGTGATAGGTGAACTCACTGGTGGTATCCTGTGATAGGTGAACTCACTGGTGGTATCCTGTGATAGGTGAACTGACTGGTGGTATCCTGTGATAGGTGAACTCACTGGTGGTATCCTGTGATAGGTGAACTCACTGGTGGTATCCTGTAATAGGTGAACTCACTGGTGGTATCCTGTGATAGGTGAACTCACTGGTGGTATCCTGTGATAGGTGAACTCACTGGTGGTATCCTGTGATAGGTGAACTCACTGGTGGTATCCTGTGATAGGTGAACTGACTGGTGGTATCCTGTGATAGGTGAACTCACTGGTGGTATCCTGTGATAGGTGAACTCACTGGTGGTATCCTGTGATAGGTGAACTCACTGGTGGTATCCTGTGATAGGTGAACTCACTGGTGGTATCCTGTGATAGGTGAACTGACTGGTGGTATCCTGTGATAGGTGAACTGACTGGTGGTATCCTGTGATAGGTGAACTGACTGGTGGCATACGTACCAGGGTGACGATGGCACACTCAGCGGTCAGCTGGGCCGAGCTGAACAGCGTGCGGACGAAGCGGTAGATGAGCTTGTGTTCAGGGTCCACGCTGTAGTAGTCTTCTGGAACCTTCTCCCTCTGAGGAAGAGGAGGCCTCGCCAGTCAGTCTGACAGGGGGCTTGGTGTGTACACACACACACACACACACACACACACACAGGGACATACAGTCTCTACTTCCACCTACTCACCGTTAATGGGTGGATCTTCTCATCAAAAATGTCCAGAGAACGGTTTGAATCCCTGATGAGAAAAAAAAAAGAAAAGACAGTTAAGTCTACTGCTACAAGCCCACACACAGAGAAAGACAACTCCCAGAATATGTTACTATGTCATCAACACACCTCCATTACTACGTTACTATGTCATCACACAACTCATCAACACACCTCCATTACTACGTTACTATGTCATCACACAACTCATCAACACAACTCCATTACTACGTTACTATGTCATCACACAACTCATCAACACACCTCCATTACTATGCTACTATGTCATTAACATACCTCCATTACTATGTCATCACACAACTCATCAACACACTTCCATTACTACGTTACTATGTCATCACACATTAACACCTCCATCACTATGTTACTATGTCATCACACATTAACACACCTCCATTACTATGTTACTATGTCATCACACATTAACACCTCCATTACTAGGTCATCACACATTAAAACAACTCCATTACTACATTACTAAGTCATCATACATTAACACAACCTCCATTACGTTACTATGTCGTCACACAAATCAACACACCTTCCTTACCATGTTACTATGTCGTCACACAAATCATCAACACAAAACTCCTCCATTTAGCTCACCACGTCAATATATGAATATTTCTCAGTTTTCCTCATGAAATGAATATGGCACAGATAAAACCTACCTGTTTTTTATGTGATAGTATATAGCCAACGTGACACTGGAACAGAGAGAGACAAGACAGTGAGTCCTTACAATGATGGCCTCTTTTCTCCTCTGTCGTGGTGTGTGTGTGTCTGTGTCTGTGTGTGTAAGGTAAGGAGGACACTCACCATTTGACCGTACTCTTCAGGTTGGGCAGGCTGACCGTGCTATCATCAAGGAATATTGTGGAGCAGGAGCTGTACTTTTTAGATAGCAACCCAGGAGACATCTAGAAAAAAGGGAGTAGTTGTTAGTCAATGAAACAGGGAAAAATATAGCATCATTTCCTGACATTTCTCCATAAGTATCAGTGGATGTCCATGGGTAGCCACACTAACGCTTGAATGGAAAGATGGATTTACTCACGTGATTACTTAAGTAGTTACTTTTCCTTTTCTCCCGCACTGGAGGAAAAAAAGTCAGACAAATCTTAGGTCAGGTAGTTAATTGAATGTGTTGAATAACTATCTCACGCTGACCATCAGACAGAATCTCTTGTTGTCCATATCAGACCTGGGACGTGATCTGCAGTTCACAACGTTGTGGGACGTTCAGATATAAATATATTATGTAGAACAAACATGCATCTGACATGTAGAATAAGAAATCATGTCAGCTCTATTCATGACATTTTTATCTGCGCCGTTCCATGTTTGGTCCAGAGGGTCAGCCATGAGAAGTTGAAGATCCCCATGCCACTTACCATCAGTCTGTGACTTGTTGAGGAAGATTGTGCTGGCTCTGGCATTATCGGATGGGTTGGACTCCTGTGCCAATTCTGAAAGAAACAAGAAATACACACTTACATTTACATTTTAGTCATTTAGCAGACTCTCTTATCCAGAGCGACTTACAGGAGCAATTAAGGTTAAGTGCCTTGCTTAAGGGCACATCTACATATTTTTCACCTAGTCGGCTCCGGGATTAGAAGCAGCGACCTTCCGGTTCCTGGCACAATGCTCTTACCCACTAAGCTACCTGCCACTTAGCCTATAACATGAACACCACAAGAAATGCACACGTATCCCAACTATATACACCATTTGAATCTTAAAAAGGCAGAGTGAGATACAGTATGATACTGACTGTTTACAGATCACAACTTCCAGGGATGCACCTTGTGACTTGACATCATGACACTCACTATACTCCGCAGGCTATAGATGAAGCAAAAACAATGCTAGATACTCCGCAGGATATCTTGGAATAGCTGAAACAAAATTACGACTGCACAATCAGTAGTGCAGCGTCTTGCCTGTTCAGAGAGGCGCGACCATGACGCATACCCCTCCACTCCAGCTTATCCGAATAGTACACCTACCATCCGGGACCTCTCTATCGCTGATGTGCTGCAGATAGGTGCCCGTGTCCTCGCTTACGTCGTCGGCGGTGGTGGTTATTGGGTAGTCGTCGAGCTCGACGGCTCTCCTCGCAAGCTTTGGACTCCCACCGGGGGACATGCAGCATGACACTGTAGCCCCCATGATTGAACAATTGGCTAAAGTCCTACCACTGACTACACCCTATAAAACTGAAAGAAAACCGTTCACTCGTCTATAACAGACAGAACCCCTGTCAGTGATGCCTGGACTCAAAATGAAACATTCAATTTTAAATACATGAGTAGCAGCCACATATTGGGGTTCATATCTACTACACACCATTCAAACTGAACAACTGAAACCCTATCCTTTTCAGGGCGTGTGCGCAGAGGCATGGCGAGTAGCGCATTGATACGTCGGCCAGATACAGGCTTGACCACTGTAAACTAATCTAGGCTGGCAACGCTAGGACACTGGTTTAACCCTTTTAATGGCAACACGTTACATTCGGTCTTAAACTGCTAGCTAGCTAGCAAGCCAGCTAGACAGCCAGACAGCCGATACAACGTTAAACACCATTAATCTGGTCTTCGTAAACCAGACGTAGTTTGCTAGCTAGTAGCAGCTAGCTGGCAAGCTATTGCTAGCTAGCCCTATGGCTAACGCTAATCCAGGCTTCAGCTAATTGCCTACTCCTAACTGGCTACTTCTGCCGGTCCACTTGATCTAGCTATTCTTGCGGTGCATTGCAGTCTGAGAATATGCCGAATTCCTTCGTCTAAGCAAATGTCCCAGGTATGGCCGTTCACCGTACACAGAAATGTCTAATGCTCAGATTTGAGACCGCTAGTTTGCTAACAGCTGATTCCCACTCCAGCCAAAGCCAACTAGGAAGGAACGCCCTCAAGAACGGCCCATTTTGATGTACGTCAATTACCATTGGCTGTTTATCAAAATTAATAATTGTTACTTGACAGAGATTGGTGAACATTGTCATTTGACAAGTGTCAGTTGTACGATTTTATTATCGCGAGAACATTGATTTTTCCACTTCCTCATAAGAAATCGTTCAGCGTGGTATGAATTTCAAGCTTCCTGAAAGTTATTTATTATATTACATTTCCATGGTCTTCTTTTGACTATGGCGCTTGTACCATACAATGTGAATAATTTGCCCGCGCTCTCCAAACTACATAATTCGTCTGCCGAGTTCCATTTTGCTGACCACCATGTCAGACTAACCCAGGACTGGAATAAACTCGGGGTAGCTGCTGTCGTCTGGGATGCAGTGAGTGACCATCGTTGGTGTACAACTGTGCATGCTTTGCCGGATTTTTTTCATAAATTACAATTTTATTTCCAAGATGAACTATTCAATTATCCGTTGAATGACATGTAGTCTTCTTCAGTGTGACAAAGATGTAGCCAGCTATTATACTGTTGATTCTGCCACAATTTACCGATAATATACTCTCCGATCTTATCTACCTCTGTATGTTTTCCTTTCTCTCTGTCAGGCGGTAGTGCTGTGTATGTACCTGGAGTTGGGGCAGGTCGAGCTGACGGGGAAGGTTGCCATCGAGCTGGGGGCAGGCACTGGATTGGTGGGCATCGTGGCAGCTCTTCTAGGTAAGAACTCACAGGGAAACTGGTAGGAGACTTGCACTATAGGGCCAAACCAAGATGAGCTGAAGTGGGCTGGCCTGATTACTAAACTCAGTAAAAAAGAAACGTCCTCTCACTGTCAACTGCGTTTATTTTCAGCAAACTTAACATGTGTAAATATTTGTATGAACATAAGATTAAACAACTGAGACACAAACTGAACAAGTTCCACAGACATGTGACTAACATAAATTGAATAATGTATCCCTGAACAAAGGGGGGGATCAAAATCAAAAGTAACAGTCAGTATCTGGTGTGGCCACCAGCTGCTTTAAGTACTGCAGGACTGCACCAGATCTGCCAGTTCTTGCTGTGAGATGTTACCCCACTCTTCCACCAAGGCACCTGCAAGTTCCCAGAATGGCCCTCACCCTCCGATCCAACAGGTCCCAGACATGCTCAATGGGATTGAGATCCGGGCTCTTCGCTGGCCATGGCAGAACACTGACATTCCTGTCTTGCAGGAAATCACGCACAGAATGAGCAGTATGGCTGGTGGCATTGTCATGCTGGAGGGTCATGTCAGGATGAGCCTGCAGGAAAGGTACCACATGAGGGAGGATGTCTTCCCTGTAACGCACAGCGTTGAGATTGCCTGCAATGACAACAAGCTCAGTCCGATGATGCTGTGACACACCGCCCCAGACCATGACGGACCCTCCACCTCCAAATCCATCCCGCTCCAGAGTACAGGCTTCGGTGTAACGCTCATTCCTTGGACGATAAACGTGAATCCGCGACTTTTTGCCAGTCCTGTCTGGTCCAGCGACGGTGGGTTTGTGCCTATAGGCGACGTTGTTGCCGGTGATGTCTGGTGAGGACCTGCCTTACAACAGGCCTACAAGTCCTCAGTCCAGCCTCTCTCAGCCTATTGCGGACAGTCTGAGCACTGATGGAGGGATTGTGCGTTCCTGGTGTAACTCGGGCAGTTGTTGTTGCCATCCTGTACCTGTCCCGCAGGTGTGATGTTCGGATGTACCGATCCTGTGCAGGTGTTGTTACACGTGGTCTGCCACTGCGAGGACGATCAGCTGTCCGTCCCGTCTCCCTGTAGCGCTGTCTTAGGCGTCTCACGTTTCTTTTTTTGCTGAGTTTATATAGTTGCTGGAACTGTTCTGGAAAGGACAATGTGAAAAGAAACCATCAGAGCCAGAACAGTTTGGGTCGGCCCTACAGTGTGGATCAGGCTCAACCGTTAGAACTAATTGTTAGTCACATTTTTATATTGACATGTGCTAACCATGCAAGCCTTCCCTCCAAAAGGTGCCAAAAAAGTGACCATCACAGACCGCGAGCCTGCCTTGGGCTTCCTTGCAGCCAATGTGAAAGAGAACATTCCCCCGGATCAGCTAGGAGCAGTGGAGGTCTCAGAACTGACCTGGGGCCAGGGATTGGAGCGCTATCCCACAGGAGGCTTTGACATAGTGCTGGGAGCAGACATTGTTTACCTGGAAGACACATTTCCATCATTACTGCAAACTATGGAGTACCTCAGCTCAGAGAGTAGTGTAGTGCTACTGGCCTGTAAGATTCGCTACGAGCGAGACACTAACTTCCTGAGCATGATGAAGCAGAGCTTCACAGTACAGGAGGTGCACTATGACAAGGAAAGAGACATTCACATCTACAAGGCTGTGAAGCTTCCAGCAAGGAGAGATCTGTAGGAACCATTGAATGATGGGGGATGTGAGGGATTTGAATCACAGTGGATGGATCAAGGTGCTGTCAATCATCAACCGTTCAGGGAGCAACTAATGAATGGACAGCCAGTGCGATGGTTGAGGGAGGATGGTTTTGTTCGATGCAGGGTTGTGTCCAGTAGGGAGAAAGCATGGCGCTACTATGGGTGATTGTAATTAATGTCTTCATTTCATTCTTCCTTTTTTTAATAAAATGGATTTGAAAACAAATCAAGACATCTGAAAAATAATACCAGAAACACATTTATTAACAGCTGCCAAAAACAATAGTTGAAGAAAACTAATATAATTGTTTTGCTTTTTCAGAAATACAATGTTTACAAAATATGAACAGAAATGGCAAGTGTTTTAAAAATAAGATGCATATACATTGACAGATGGCTATGTAAAAACAAAATAATACAATATGGCATTCTGTTGTCCAATCAAACAGAAGACTGGGTTCAGTAAGCAAATAGAACGTTGCAGATAAAAATAGTGAATAGAGCTGACATTAATCCTTATTTCACATGTCAGAAAGGCATGTCTGTTCTACAAAACAGTTCTAGCTGAACATTTCTATCTGTTCCACATTGTTGTGAGCTGCTGAACGCGCCCCTGGTGTAATCCCACGTTTGTTGACTTTTCAGTCAATGTCAGCGATGGATCTGAAAATTTTGGTCTACGACATTACTGCAGATCCAAGCAAATTGTCCATTTTAACCACATGATTTAAAAAAATGCTTAATCCCTTGTCCTGTCAGAAGTGTTTGAGGCACAACAGATGAACAAGTGGGATTGTGGGGCTAATCTTAACGTTCACTTTAGTCTCCCATTGACTTCAACGCATGATGACTAAGTTAAGTGGAAGTTCGGACATCCTCCAATATGATTATGCCTCATGCCTGTTCAGGCCATCGAGAAACAAACATGGAGGCTCAAACACACTCTACCTCAGACATATTATACATTACATGAATGCCCAAAAACACACTATACAACACCCATAGCCTGCCCTTCAGTCATTTTTCAGAACTCTTCCTGTCAGCTGCATGGTAGTATACATTAGCACAACTCGTTAAAAAGGGTAGACTCAGCGAAATGACTTTGCCACGAGCAGCACCAGAGATATTGAGATGAGCGAGATGCAACACTTCGCTCTCGCACAGTATCTGCGCATGTGCCCAGGTTCTCTTCACGCTGTATACAGCGTGGTAGCCAGGGCACCAAAACAGCGGAGAAGTTGAGCCTCGCTCTTCAACGCTCTTAGTTGTTGCGGAAATTTACCCACTATGCTGTTTACTTTCTGCATCTAAGTAATATCGCTGAGTTTACCTTTTAATGCCTGTTAGTTGATACAGTCAATCCACCCACGATCCATCTCCTACCCCTACCCCAAAACAGCCACCAGATGTGTTTTCCCCCAACTTAGCAAGGCTGGTAACACAAAGCAGAATAACAAAAGTTTGCAAGCAGAAAAATGCAATACATGATAACCCAACTCAAGCTCAAAGATAATACATTTCATATGACAGTGGTTGGGATCTACAGTCCACATAAAGCGTAAGTAACAGAAGAGTTAAACCAATCATCAGCCTAAATACTAAATAGTGTAGCACTCAAAAAGATGACAATCTTTCCAAATTCATTTCCAACGTGTGGCGCAGGCAGACAGGCCAAACTCAGAATAATTCTATAGGGTAGTTAATGGTGGGCAGAGGGGTCCTAGTCCTCCACGGCTGGTGTTTTCCTGGTATCTGACATCTTGAGACTGGTTAGTTAGCAGCAGTGTAGTGGATATACATGATACCTTCCACTGTAAGATCCCACATTCCACTCCACTAGGGGCCCCATTCTATTGGTGGAGAAACAGTGCGTGCTCCACCTCATCCTTTTTAGGGGTACTCATGATGGTAAGTACTCATAATGTCATCCATTTAGGGGTACTCATGAGGTCATCCTTTTAGGGGTACTCATGAGGTCATCCTTTTTAGGGGTACTCATGAGGTCATCCTTTTTAGGGGTACTCATGAGGGCATCCTTTTTAGGGGTAATAATTAGGTCATTTTTAGGAGTACTCATGAAAAAGTGGAGAAATTGTGTAAGGTTTTCCTTGTTGGTTTTCCTCTTCCTGTAGGTCTTCTAGACTGGTAGCGCTTTTTAAAAAGAAAACCCAGATAGAAAGGGGGGAGGGTGGTGCCAGATGCATGGCTCTGTGGTGAGTCTCTGTACATGGGGGACACACCACTCAGGGCCTGGGGGGGGGGGGCACTACTCTGATTTGTGGCAGTACAAGTCTTTAAGTGACTTCAGTTCCTCAATGAGGGTTTTGTTTTGGTTCTCCAGAACGGCCACACGGTTCTCTAGACACTTGACGTACTCCTTCTTCTTCCGGCGACACTCCCGGGCCGCCTCCCTGTCACAAACACACAGTACTGTATGTCTGCCTCAGCTAAGCAAATCTTAACATCATCATCATGTTACTCATGTGTTCACTTAACATTACCTCAACTTTATTACGTAGGTTTATAAGTAGGAGTTCCATATAAACAATATGATAAATTTACATTATAGGATATAGGCTACCATTTCACCCAACACCCTTCATTAAAGTGATCAACATAACCCTAGCTAACAGTGCTATAGTATCTATGGCCTCTACTCCACCTACCTGTTCTTCATCAGTCTGACCTCCCTCTTGCGGGTGACGACTACCTCTGGGCCTTCCTGGCCGGACAGGGCTGGAGAGGAGGCCATCACCATCCCAGGAGTCATGCTGCTGGTGTTGGCTGTACGGATCTGGTAGGTCTGCACTTCTCCAGAGGCAGCTGGGAAACAGAAGGGATCGTAGCATTACGTGTTAGCGTTTACGTCAAGAAATTCTGATTGTAGGCATAAAGGAGTTGTTTGTGTTATGTGTGACTGCATGAGATCCAGTCATGCAGAAAAACTGTTCTGTTTAGACGTGGGAATGTACTAGCTGATGAACAACTGACGGGGCACCCCATAAGAATTGCAACTTCAACGAGGGTGGGGCCGCCCGTGGTCCAAGAGTTTCTCACCTTGCATTACCACCTGGTTGCTGGGCACCAGGATCTGCTGTCCATCGGAGGTCTGAGCGTACTGCAGTATGGTGGTGCCCTGCTGGGCGCCCGCCGCGTTGGTCATGGTCAGCGTCTGCATCCCCTGCATGCCATCCGTACCGTTATTGGCCAGCTGGATGGCGCCGCCCTGGGTGATGGCGACTGCCGAGGAGGAGGCGGGGTTAGTGGATGATGGACAGGTTAGGAACATTTCAGCGGTCTGCTCGGTCATGTTCAGCAGGGCAAACCGTAGAGAAACGTTTTGCAACAGAAAATGAACATCTGTCATTATTGGACATGTTCAGGTAGTACCTTCCTGTTTCATTCAGTTTAAAAAAAAATATCCCTACTGAACATGACCCTATTTCCACTATAGTCATTGACCATACACGACTCATCAAATATAAAGTAAGTATGCCTTGGACAAACTAGAACGAGCCAGGCACGCTTCAAATATGGCCATGATGAAACTGGAGTACGGGGGAAGTTGCCCCTAGATGCTGATCTTGGGTCAGTTTAGCATTTTCCCCTCAAGGGGATTGGTGGAGGGGAAGCAGATCTAGATCCTAGATCTGTACCATTGGGAGTGAGTAGGGAGGGGTAACGTACTGTACTGGCCGCTGGCCGTCTGGTAGATGGGGCATGATGTGGGCATAGTAACGGTGGTGATGGCGGGGGTCGAGTCGTCCTCCGATTTCTCCTCCTCGATCGGCGGGACCGCCGACACGTCAGACGACAGGTCGTTCAGGATCTTCCTGCAAGGGACAACAAACACAATCCCAACCAATGTCTCAGACTCTGTCAACAATGTGTTGTCAGATTTCATTCACAGCCCAGAGCCAAAATGGCACCCAATCTGCATTTTGTATTTAGTTTTTAAATCCCTATCTAGCAACACTGAGTCCACATGACAGTAATGTTGCCAGATTGGGATCATTTAATGCTGCCCTGAGGCTGAGAGAGCGGCCCTGTGGAGGAGTGGTACCTGTAGGAAGGGCGTCTGGACAGAATCTCCCTCCTCTTCTGAGAGTCTGTCACACTGTCCACCGACTCCTGGGAGTCCTGGGAATCCTCTGCAACTGTAGAAATCTGACACACGGTCAAACACAAGAGTTGCAGTTTATAGGGTGTCCAATCAAAAATGCATATTTTGACCAATGGGTAAAATGGTGTTAATTGTGTAGATCCTCCTCTAAGAAAACCAATGGTCCAACCCTCAAGTCTCTATCATAATCTGTTCAAAAGTTATTGGAGGGTTTACCCTTGTAGGATGGCCAGAATTAGGGCGACTAAATCAATGGAGGCCAGAGGAAAAAAAGTGGTTAAAAATCTGGAAAATTGCATGGCGTCAGCTAGGCTGGATTCTGTGCAGGAATGAAGGCTACTGGCTAACTGACAGGATCACTTTCCAGTTGAACTCGTCATCTTTCTTCTAGAATCCGCACGACACAAAACAATAGAGGTAAGATGGATATACACTTTTCATATTAGTTTGAAATTCCTGTAATTCTTCGCAGATATCTCACAAAAACAAGCGTATCTCTGAAATGTCAATGGCGCACTAAGGGTATACAAAGCCTTTTATTTCCAAAGCCTTTTACATTTAATTCAGCTCGTGTCATGCTAATTTAGCTTTTTGCGAACCACGGAAACAAACTTTGACCACAAAATGTAAATTTCTAAAAATGTGTTACGAGAAACCTGCACCGCTATGTCAACAGAGCTAAGTGCTTATTATCGGATGTATTAGGTTATGAAATCTGACTTTTTGGATATAATGTTAATACACTGCTCAAAAAAATTAAGGGAACACTAAAATAACACATCCTAGATCTGAATGAATGAAATAATCTTCAATACTTTTTTCTTTACATAGTTGAATGTGCTGACAACAAAATCACACACATTTTCAATGGAAATCAAATGTATCAACCCATGGAGGTCTGGATTTGGAGTCACCCTCAAAATTAAAGTTGAAAACCACACTACAGGCTGATCCAACTTTGATGTAATGTCCTTAAAACAAGTAAAAATGAGGCTCAGTAGTGTGTGTGGCCTCCACGTGCCTGTATGACCTCCCTACAACGCCTGGGCATGCTCCTGATGAGGTGGCGGATGGTCTCCTGAGGGATCTCCTCCCAGACCTGGACTAAAGCATCCGCATGCTCAGTGTGAACCTGCTTTCATCTGTGAAGAGCACAGGGCGCCAGTGGCGAATTTGCCAACCTTGGTGTTCTCTGGAAAATGCCAAACGTTCTGCACGGTGTTGGGCTGTAAGCACAACCCCCACCTGTGGACGTCGGGCCCTCATACCACCCTCATGGAGTCTGTTTCTGACCGTTTGAGCAGACACATGCACATTTGTGGCCTGCTGGGGGTCATTTTGCAGGGCTCTGGCAGTGCTCCTCCTGCTCCTCCTTGCACAAAGGCGGAGGTAGCAGTCCTACTGCTGGGTTGTTGCCCTCCTACGGCCTCCTCCACGTCTCCTGATGTACTGGCCTGTCTCCTGGTAGCGCCTCCATGCTCTGGACACTACGCTGACAGACACAGCAAACCTTCTTGCCACAGCTCGCATTGATGTGCCATCCTGGATGAGATGCACTACCTGAGCCACTTGTGTGGGTTGTAGACTCCGTCTCATGCTACCACTAGAGTGAAAGCACCGCCAGCATTCAAAAGTGACCAAAACATCAGCCAGGAAGCATAGGAACTGAGAAGTGGTCTGTGGTCACCACCTGCAAAACCAGTCCTTTATTGGGGGTGTCTTGCTAATTGCCTATAATTTCCACCTGTTGTCTATTCCATTTGCACAACAGCATGTGAAATGTATTGTCAATCAGTGTTGCTTCCTAAGTGGACAGTTTGATTTCACAGAAGTGTGATTGACTTGGAGTTACATTGTGTTGTTTAAGTGTTCCCTTTATTTTTTTGAGCAGTGTATGTTAGAGAAAGACCTCACTGAACGATTCAGAACATGAATAATCATATTTGTCTTGGGAAAATGTATTTTATAAATTAAGGAAGTCTAAGAGAAAATCATTTTGTGTGGAGGTGCTGACTAACAGCAAATAAAATGTAAGCTATAAAATAAATAAAGAGCCACACACTATATATAAACCTCCAGTAATTTATTGGGTAAAACACCAACGTTTCGGCATCACTGTGCCTCCTTTATTTTTAGCCAATAAATGACTGGGAGTTTATATACAGTACCAGTCAAAAGTTTGGACACACCTACTCATTCAAGGGTTGTTCTTTATTTTTTTACTATTTTCTACATTGTAGAATAATAGTGAAGACATTAAAACAATGAAATAACACATATGGAATCATGTAGTAACCAACAAAGTGTTAAATCAAAATAGATTTTAGATTGTTGATTATTCAAAGTAGCCACCCTTTGCCTTGATGAAAGCTTTGCACGCATTCTTCTCAACCAGCTTCACCTGGAATGCTTTTCCAACAGTCTTGAAGGAGTTCCCACATATGCTGAGCACTTGTTGGCTGCTTTTCCTTCACTCTGCCGACCAACTCATCCCAAACCATCTCAATTGGGTTGAGGTCGGGTGATTGTGGAGGCCAGGTCATCTGATGCAGCACTCCATCACTCTCCTTTTTTTTCTTTTTCCCGGGGCTTCATTATCAGCTTAATATTGCAGATGGATTGTAACTTCTATCAATGTAATTGTCTGCATCACTTCCAATCCCCCATGTTTTTTATATATATACTCCCCTTTATTACTTTTTGGTTAAGTGTGCCTTGAATTCTAAATAAATCACTGACAGTGTCACCAGCAAAGCACCCCCACACCATCACACCTCCTCCTCCATGCTTCACGGTGGGAACTACACATGCGGAGATCATCCGTTCACCTACTCTGTGTCTCACAAAGACACGGCGGTTGGAAACAAATCTCAAATTCGGACTCATCAGACCAAAGGACAGATTTCCACCAGTCTAATGTCCATTGCTCGAGTTTCTTGAACCAAGCAAGTCTCTTCTTCTTATTGGGTGTCCTTTTGTAGTTGTTTCTTTGCAGAAATTTGACCATGAAGGCCTGATTCACACAGTCTCCTCTGAACAGTTGATGTTGAGATGTGTCTGTTACTTGAACTCTGTGAATCATTTATTTGGGCTGCAATTTCTGAGGCTGGTAACTCTGGGTCTTCCTTTCCTGTGGCGGTCCTCATGACAGCCAGTTTCATCATAGCGCTTGATGGTTTTTGAGACTGCACTTGAAGAAACTTTCAAAGTTCTTGAAATGTTCCGGATTGACTGACCATCATGTCTTAAAGTAATGATGGACTGTAATTTCTCTTCGCTTATTTGAGCTGTTCTTGCCATAATAGGGACTTGGTCTTTTACCAAATAGGGCTATCTTCTGTGTACCACCCCTACCTGGTCACAACACAACTGATTGGCTCAAATGCATTAAGAAGGAAAGAAATTCCACAAATTAACTTTTAACAAGGCACACCTGTTAATTGAAATCCATTCCAGGTTACTCCCTCATGAAGCCGCTTGAGAGAATGCCAAGAGTGTGCAAAACTTTCATCAAGGCAAAAGGGTGGCTACTTTGAAGAATCTCAAATATAAAATATATTTTGATTTGTTTAACACTTTTTTGGTTACTACATGATTCCATATGTGTTATTTCATAGTTTTGATGTCTTCACTATTATTCTACAATGTAGGAAATAGTAAAAATAAAGAAAAACCCTGGAATGAGTAGGTGTTCTAAAACTTTTGACTGGTACTGTATAACATAAGGAACAGAAATGTTTTGGTACCCTTCCCCAGATCTGTACCTCGACACAATCCCGTCTCGGAGCTCTACGGACAATTCCTTCGACCTCATGTCTTGGTTTTTGCTGTGACATGCACTGTCAACTGTGGGACCTTTTATAGACAGTTGTGTGCCTTTCCAAATCATGTCTAATCAATTGAATTTACCACAGGTGGACTCCAATCAAGTTGTAGAAACATCTCAAGGATGATCAATGGAAAAAGGATGCACCTGAGCTAAATTTAGAATCTCATAGCAATATTTATGTAAATCAGATATTTCAGTTTTTTGTGTGTGATAAATTTGCTAAAATTTCAAATAACCTGTTTTTGCTTTGTCATTATAGGGTATTGTGTGTAGATTGGTAGGTTGCTGAGGAATGTAAAAAAAAAAAAAAAAATCAATTTTAGAATAAGGCTGTAACGTAACAAAAATTTGAACAAGTCAAGGGGTCTGAATACTTTCCGAAGGCACTAATTGCAGGGTACAGTGAAATTCATAAGCTCCAAGCTCCAACAGTGCAGGTCAAATATAGACCTGTTGCTGCTTATTACCAAGGCCTATTGCATGTACCTTCCTATATATATCACAATAAGACTAGTGTAGTGGAGGGAGGGAGGCATGGGGCCCACCTGGACAGTCTGCACTTGAGGCGACTGGATGACCGAGGGCTGGGAGGCCTGGATGACCCCGTGAACCTGAACCGTCTGACCGTTGGGTAACTGCACTAGGGTGACTGTAGGGCCACTGGAGGAGACCTGTGCTGCAGCCATAGACACCTGCAGCAGACACACAATTAGAAACGGCTCATGAACGTAGCCTATACATGCACATTATAATGGTCCAGGGCCCGGTTTCCCAAAAGCATCTTAAGGCTAAGTTCATCTTAGAACAATAGGATCCTATGGTTCTAACGATGAACTTCGCCTTAAGATGCTTTTGGGAAACCGGGCCCAGGTCCATCTTTTAGCTTATGAATCTACTGGTATAGCCTACATGCACATAATGGGTACAATCAAAGACCATGAATAGAACTGAATAGAAGTGATTGATTATTCTTCATGTCGACGGAGAACAGTTCTGCTGTTCTACATACTGTAACTTATTTATATCTGAACGTTCTACAACGTTGTGCCCTGCTTAACGCAGCCCACCTATAGAGGCCCCCTATACACACAGGCTGCATTTACACAGGCAGGTTCTTGGTCACCTGCCCTTCTCCCCCGATTGCTCAGTTTGACCGGGCAGCCAGCTTTAAGAAGTCTGTATGGCTGCGTTTACACTCACCAATTTGTCTTTTGACCATTCATATCAGCTCTAAAAAAGATCTGACGTGATTGGTCAAAGGACAAATGAGTTGAAAAATCATCAGAATTGGGCTGCCAGTGTAAACGCAGCCATACAGACTCATACATGTACGCAGAAATTAGGCCCTCGTAAAGAATTTCCACCTGAGGATCAATAAAGTTTAATTTGATTCAAGTGTCTGGCAACGTTGATGAGGGTAATGTACCTGGGCCAGTGTGATCTGCTGGGCCTCAGACTCAGAAACAGCTGTGTCACCACCCTGCTGTGTATCGGCGCCCGCTTCCATGGTCATTTAGTTGGCTGGATTGGAGGGTGGAGAACTCTGGAGAGCCTGTGAATGTCCGTTTTTACACACAAAATGTAAACCACTGGATTTTGGTATGGATTTAATTCAGGGTTCTCCAACCCTGTTCCTGGAGAGATACCCTCCTGTAGGTTCACTCCGAACATTTTCCTGAAGAGATACCCTCCTGTAGGTTCACTCCAACCCTGTTCCTGGACAGACACCATCCTGTAGGTTTTCGCTCCAACCCCAATTTGTAACTGACCTAATTCAGATGATCAACCAGCTAATTATTAGAATCAGGTGCGTTAGATTTGGGTTTGAGTGAAAACCTACAGGACCTGTTCTCAACCTGTAGTGGAACAAGAGCTTCAAGTTCCTTGGTGTCCACATCACTAACGAACTATCATGGTCCAAACACACCAAGACAGTCGTGAAGAGGGCATGACAAAGCCTATTCCCCCTCAGGAGACTGAAAAGATTTGGCATGGGTCCTCAGATCCTCAAAAGATTATACAGCTGCACCATCGAGAGCATCCTGACTGGTTGCATCACCGCCTGGTATGGCAACTGCTCGGCCTCCGACCTCAAGGCACTACAGAGGGTAGTGCGTACGGCCCAGTACATCACTGGGGCCAAGCTTCCCTGCCATCCAGGACCTCTATACCAGGCGGTGTCAGAGGAAGGCCCTCAAAATTGACTCCAGCCACCCTAGTCATAGACTGTTCTCTCTGCTACTGCACGGCAAGCGGTACCCGAGTGCCAAGTCTAGGTCCAAAAGACTAATCAACAGCTTCTACCCCCAAGCCATAAGACTCCTGAACAGCTAATCATGGCTACCCGGACTATTTGCACTGCCCCCCCACCCCATCTTTTTACGCTGCTGCTACTCTTAATTATTTATGCATAGTCACTTTAACTCTACCCACATGTACATATTACTTCAACCACCTCAACTAGCTGGTGCCTGCGCATAGACTCTGCACCGGTACCCCCCTGTATATATAGCCTCCCTACTGTTATTTTATTTGACTTCTGCTCTTTTTTTCAACACTTATTTTGTTGTTTTATTTTACTTTTTTATTAAAAAATAAATGCACTGTTGGTTAAGGGCTGTAAGTAAGCATTTCACTGTAATGTCTGCACCTATTGTATTCGGCGCATGTGGCCAATAAAATTTGATTTGACAGTAGCTCTCCAGGAACATGGATGGAGTGAAAACCTACAGGATGGTAACTCTCCCGAAACAGTGTTGGGAGTGAAAACCTACAGGACGGTAACTCTCCAGAAACAGTGTTGGGAGTGAAAACCTACAGGACAGTAACTCTCCAGGAACAGGGTTGGAGATGCCTGATTTAAGTGACGTTATGCACTGACTATGTGATGTTTCCGTGGCTTTTGTGCCCCTGTCTATTTTATACACGACCAGGTTGTTATTTGTTTAGGTGATTGATTGTAGGCTATACCAGACATGTAGTAATACGTGTGACTATCTGAAAGTATGGGGTATACTATCCCAAACCACAAATAAGTAACGTTACTAAGGTAAAAATGTGTTCTTTATTGGAATTTCCCTCCTACGTAGACATCGTGCATGAGTGTGTTGCTCAATGTATATCTAGATAATAAGTTCCAACATTGCATGAAGGTAATGATTATACATTTTAAAAGTGCATTTTCAATGTACGGTATAATCTACAGTACATGTCAACATTTCCTAACAAGGTACCCTGTTATTGCCGCCTTTTTTCCAGGTAGCTAGCTAGCATAAGTATATAGCAATTTTAGCTACAAAGATAAGTCAGTAGCTAGCTGACACTTGCCTAGTTATACTAATAGATTGTAAGAAAAAACATTCAGTTTCAACCAAATGGTACGAAATGTAGTCATGTTCATATTGTTGCTTGATATATCAAAGCTGTGTGGTAGTTAGCAAATATCGACTTAACCTGACTAACTAGCTATAGCTCCTAGCTAGTTAACGTAGATATAAAAATGTGTCCCATGCGGTAAAGTCTTGAGTATTTCCTCTTAATTCATTTTTATTTGGTTAACTATGACAGTTGAATTGATATTTATCTACGTTTGCTAAGTAGTACGCTTATTCAACATTTAACCACGCTGTGCTTGCACAGACTGACTATCTTGCAAGCTAACTAACGTTAGCTAGTTCTTTGGGAGAGAAATGTCTGTAGCTAAGCCAGACAGTTGGGCTGGGCTAACATTCTATACCGCTAGTTAGCTTAGCAAGCTAGGCATTCGGACCTACACGTTTTTAACGATTGCCAGCAGGCTATGTAGCTAGCTAGATGGCCAAATTAGGTCTGCTAGCCAACATGCTGATACTATAATTACTGTGGTTGCAATCTTTCCTCGAGGACTCAAGCCTCACTCCCATTTTTCCAGTACCATTCTCACATAGCTGGCCGGCTAGCTTTGTAGACTGACTCAACATCGTGTAGCTCTGCAAAACCGCCGCCATGATCTCTTTGTTAGATTTGGACCGATTTCTCCAACACACCAGGGCTTTTTTCTATCCCCTTCTCCGCATCGGATGCTTACCCGACACAGACTCGCTTCGTCACTCCCGGGTCCTCCGAGCTCCACTTTTATTCAGACCGACACGTAAGAGACCGCGTCAGGCTACACCTCTGTCGCGTCACGGAGATGAACAACAACACGGAGAACGAGGGAGACGACGAAAATCATTTCTATCGACAGGGCTCGAATCTGAACGAAAAATGCCGAAATGCTAAACGAAGCAACCCGACAAGTACGAACATTAGCGGAAGTGTACGAAATGTAGTCCTAAATAAAAGTGTCAGCCGAGAATATGAACAGCTGTCAATCAAAGACATCTTATAAACAGATACTACAACATCTTTGTTATACATTAGGAAGCATGAGCAGTAGGCTAAAAACAGAATTGTATTTCCAGCAGAACTTATTGTAGAATCTGGAGCGATTCGAACTAGTGGCACAGCCTGCACTGCCTTAGACCACTGCGCCACTCGGGAGACCCTAGTGATAAATCAAGAGATCTATTCCAAATGTTTCCTAACCATGGGCCAGATATATTTAAGAATTTTTGTGAGAACACATTTTTGTGAGGCTGTTGGAAATTCTTAAATGAAACCAAAGACTGTGCTTTGCCATCTGATTCCAAAAGAAGGGGAACCAGCTTCTTAGCCCAGGTGGGGGCGAGATTCCCTAAAAACAAGCCACTTCGTTACAGCTACAACCAGAAGTTACTTTTTCATAGCAGGTTAAGAGAACTTACGCAGCAGGTTAGGATAATTAACGTAGCAGGTTAGGATAATTAGGTTAGGACTTTTCATCCTAACCTGCCATGAAAAAGTCACTTCCAGTCGTAACTGTATCGAAGGGGCGTGTTTTTAGGGAGTCCCAGGTGGGGGGCAGTAGAACACTGTCTCTGAGCATTTTTTTATATTTTTTATATATTTTTTTATTTCACCTTTATTTAACCAGGTAAGCCAGTTGAGAACAAGTTCTCATTTACAACTGCGACCTGGCCAAGATAAAGCAAAGCAGTGCGATAAAAACAACAACACAGAGTTACATATGGGGTAAAACAAAACAAAGTCAAAAATACAACAGAAATAAATATATATACAGTGTGTGCAAATGTAGCAAGTTATGGAGGTAAGGCAATAAATAGGCTATAGTGCAAAATAATTACAATTAGTATTAACACTGGAATGATAGATGTGCAAGAGATGATGTGCAAATAGAGATACTGGGGTACAAATGAGCTAAATAAATAACAATATAGGGATGAGGTAGTTGGGCGGGCTAATTTCAGATGGGCTGTGTACAGGTGCAGTGATCGGTAAGGTGCTCTGACAACTGATGCTTAAAGTTAGTGAGGGAGATAAGTGTCTCCAGCTTCAGATATTTTGCAATTTGTTCCAGTCATTGGCAGCAGAGAACTGGAAGGAATGGCGGCCAAAGGAGGTGTTGGCTTTGGGGATGACCAGTGAGATATACCTGCTGGAGCGCATTTTACGGGTGGGTGTTGCTATGGTGACCAATGAGCTAAGATAAGCGGGGATTTGCCTAGCAGTGATTTATAGATGGCCTGGAGCCAGTGGGTTTGACGACGAATATGTAGTGAGGACCAGCCAACAAGGCGTACAGGTCACAGTGGTGGGTAGTATATGGGGCTTTGGAGACAAAACGGATGGCACTGTGATAGACTACATCCAATTTGCTGAGTAGAGTGTTGGAGGCTATTTTGTAAATGACATCGCCGAAGTCAAGGATCGGTAGGATAGTCAGTTTTACGAGGGCATGTTTGGCAGCATGAGTGAAGGAGGCTTTGTTGCGAAATAGGAAACCGATTCTAGATTTAACTTTGGATTGGAGATTCTTAATGTGAGTCTGGAAGGAGAGTTTACAGTCTAACCAGACACCTAGATATTTGTAGTTGTCCACATACTCTAGGTCAGACCCGTCGAGAGTAGTGATTCTAGTCGGGTGGGCGGGTGCAAGCAGCGTTCGGTTGAAGAGCATGCATTTAGTTTTACTAGTGTTTAAGAGCAGTTGGAGGCTACTGAAGGAGTGTTGTATGGCATTGAAGCTCGTTTGGAGGTTTGTTAACACAGTGTCCAATGAAGGGCCAGATGTATACAAAATGGTGTCGTCTGCGTAGAGGTGGATCTGAGAGTCACCAGCAGCAAGAGCGACGTCATTGATATACACAGAGAAAAGAGTCGGCCCAAGAATTGAACCCTGTGGCACCCCCCATAGAGACTGCCATAGGTCCAGACAACAGGCCCTCCGATTTGACACATTGAACTCTATCAGAGAAGTAGTTGGTGAACCAGGCGAGGCAGTCATTTGAGAAACCAAGGCTATTTAGTCTGCCAATAAGAATGCGGTGGTTGACAGAGTCGAAAGCCTTGGCCAGGTCAATGAAAACGGCTGCACAGTACTGTCTATTATCGATCGCGGTTATAATATCGTTTAGGACCTTGAGCGTGGCTGAAGTGCACCCATGACCAGCTCGGAAACCGGATTGCATAGCGCAGAAGGTACGGTGGGATTCGAAATGGTCGGTGATCTGTTTGTTAACTTGGCTTTCAAAAACTTTTGAAAGGCAGGGCAGGATGAATATGGGTCTGTAACAGTTTGGATCTAGAGTGTCACCCCCTTTGAAGAGGGGGATGACCGCGACAGCTTTCCAATCTCTGGGGATCTCAGGCGTTACGAAAGAGAGGTTGAACAGGCTAGTAATAGGGGTTGCGACAATTTCGGCGGCTAGTTTTAGAAAGAAAGGGTCCAGATTGTCTAGCCCAGATGATTTGTAGGGGTCCAGATTTTGCAGCTCTTTCAGAACATCAGCTGTCTGGATTTGTGTGAAGGAGAAGCGGGGGCATGGGCAAGTTGCAGCGGAGGGTGCAGAGCTGGTGGCCGGGGTAGTGGTAGCCAGGTGGAAAGCATGGCCAGCCGTAGCAAAATGCTTGTTGAAATTCTCGATTATTGTAGATTTATCGGTGGTGATAGTGTTTCCTAGCCTCAGTGCAGTGGGCAGCTGGGAGGAAGTGCTCTTATTTTCCATGGACTTTACAGTGTCCCAAAACTTTTTGTAGTTAGTGCTACAGGATGCAAATTTCTGTTTGAAAAAGTTAGCCTTTGCTTTCCTAACTGCTTGTGTATATTGGTTCCTAACTTCCCTGAAAAGTTGCATATCGCGGGGGCTATTTGATGCTAATGCAGTACGCCACAGGATGTTTTTGTGCTGGTCAAGGGCAGTCAAGTCTGAGGAGAACCAGGGGCTATATCTGTTCTTAGTTCTGTATTTTTGAATGGGGCATGTTTATTTAAGATTGAGAGGAAATTACTTTTAAAGAACAACCAGGCATCCTCTACTGACGGAATGAGATCTATATCCATCCAGGATACCTGGGCCAGGTCAATTAGGAAGGCCTGCTCGCTGAAGTGTTTTTGGGAGCGTTTGACAGTGATGAGGGGTGGTCGTTTGACCGCGGACCCGTTACGGACGCAGGCAATAAGGCAGTGATCGCTGAGATCCTGGTTGAAGACAGCGGAGGTGTATTTAGAGGGTAAGTTAGTCAGGAAGATATCTATGAGGGTACCCATGTTTACGGATTTAGGGTTGTACCTGGTAGGTTCGTTGATAATTTGTGTGAGATTGAGGGCATCTAGTTTAGATTGTAGGATGGCCGTGGGTGTTAAGCATATCTGTATAGACCTGTGGGGGCAGTAGAACACTGTCTCTGAGCGTGCTGTATAGACCTGTGGGCAGTAGAACACTGTCTCTGAGCATGCTGTATAGACCTGTGGGGGCAGTAGAACACTGTCTCTGAGCATGCTGTATAGACCTATGGGGGCAGTAGAACACTGTCTCTGAGCGTGCTGTATAGACCTGTGGGGGCAGTAGAACACTGTCGCTGAGCGTGCTGTATAGACCTGTGGGGGCAGTAGAACACTGTCTCTGAGCGTGCTGTATAGACCTGTGGGGGCAGTAGAACACTGTCTCTGAGCGTGCTGTATAGACCTGTGGGGGCAGTAGAACACTGTCGCTGAGCGTGCTGTATAGACCTGTGGGGGCAGTAGAACACTGTCTCTGAGCGTGCTGTATAGACCTGTGGGGGGCAGTAGAACACTGTCTCTGAGCATGCTTTATAGACCTGTGGGGGCAGTAGAACACTGTCTCTGAGCGTGCTGTATAGACCTGCTGCCACACTCAAGCTGCAAATCAGCAATAGGAAGCTGCCACAATCTGGGCCTTGTTGGAATACATAAAAAAAATACATACATCCTTCTTCCCTTTTGAAAGAAAGGGATAGGTTTTTATTTAGGTCTCCCACTAAAGCAATACCCAAGAGAGTGTTATATTGTGATTATTGGCTAGATACTTTCACTTATCTAATCTCTGATTGGTGATCACATTGAGGGAGGAAGGGAGGCATGTTTGGTATTCCAACAGAGAAAGCCCTGATGTTGTAATGTGGGAAATGCTGTGCTGGGGTTATTGAGTTTCTGTTCCTTTTATAATGCTCAAGATGCCCATTTAATTTGCTTTATCTGTCTAATCTTCCTCTCTAACTTACACAAGCCATAAAAAACATCCCTTTATTGCAGACACAAAATGAGTTGTGTTTTAAAAGAAATTAACCCTGAGCTTTGGCAGCTGGTGCAAATCCTAAGGGAAACTTACACTTCAAACCAATTTATGACAATCATCTTTATTAAGGGGGTCAGTAGCTTTAAAAATAAATAAAAAATAGATAGATTGAGCCATATAGTCTATACACCCCCACGCACGTACACACATTCAGAAAACAGTGACTGACCTTGAGCTGGCAATGAGTGGAAGACTGGAGTGTTTCTCTGATGAGCCCCCACTGTGCAACTGCTCCAGGACGGCGTTTGTGTGTGAACTCCCTGTAGCCTTCACGCCAACACTCAGCAATACTATACCTTCAGCATGAAGCCAGTCCGGCTCCATGCCCCCATCTTTATATCTCTGCTGATATAGACTTTGCCTATTGCGCAAAGTACACTCATTGTAAAAAGGGGAGCCTACAGAAAAGGAAATGTTTACCTTAAAAAAAAACTAACATCCAAGTGCAAGATTGTTTGGATGATGCTTGAAATCTCCATAAATTCTTGTCAAATTTTCCACATTCGCTGCATTTGGCGTGCACACACACACACACACACACACACACACACACACACACACACACACACATGCATGCATGCTTTACCTAATTACGATAGAAGAATTCAGAGGAGAATGATCTAGCTCTTGAGGTAGGCCTAGATCCGTAGCCTGCTACACCTGGGAAAGAGTCAAGACAGAGGTGGTGGGAGGAGCATCATGAGAAAAAAGACCTGAGAGCTGATCTATTCTTCTGCAGAGACAGAAAGAGAGGGGGAGAGGTAGTGAGATGGAGACAGGGTCCTACATAATGCATGATGGCCAGAGCGGCCCCCACAGAGCAACAGCACTGCCTTGTCTTCATCCACCAACCCACCGGCTTTCCTACTGCACATCCAGGTGTCTACCATCTCCTACTGCACATCCAGGTGTCTACCATCTCCTACTGCACATCCAGGTGTCTACCATCTCCTACTGCACATCCAGGTGTCTACCATCTACTACTGCACATCCAGGTGGCTACCATCTCTTACTGCACATCCAGGTGGCTACCCTCGCCTTCTGCACATCCAGGTGGCTACCATCTCCTACTGCACACATCCAGGTGGCTACCATCTCCTACTGCACATCCAGGTGGCTACCATCTCCTAGTGCACATCCAGGTGTCTACCATCTCCTACTGCACATCCAGGTGTCTACCATCTCCTACTGCACATCCAGGTGTCTACCATCTCTTACTGCACATCCAGGTGGCTACCCTCGCCTACTGCACATCCAGGTGGCTACCATCTCCTACTGCACATCCAGGTGGCTACCATCTCCTACTGCACATCCAGGTGTCTAACATCTGCTACTGCACGTCCAGGTGTCTACCATCTCCTACTGCACATCCAGGTGGCTACCATCTCCTAGTGCACATCCAGGTGGCTACCATCTCTTACTGCACATTCAGGTGGCTACTCTGTCTCGGCTGTCAGTCAACCCCATGCAGCGCATAGCCTGTTGTCCCTCATGTCACAAACAATCTCTCAAAGCATGTTCCAGGTGTTCCCTTTGATTTCTCACCTCATAAATTCAGCTTTTCTCCTCAGGACCTCTCAAATGGTTCAGATGTGTGTGTGAGTGTATGTGTGTAACACTCCCACACCATTGCCTTTCTATGGGGTCAGATGGTCCAGGTTCATGAACACTAGTATACCCCAGTATTAAAGGCGCAATATGCAGAAATGCTCCGCCATTTCCTGGTTGCTAAAATTCTATTAGTTTGTCTAATTTAAGTTTATGTGACAAAACATGTATAATGTAGAGAATCATTGTACCATCTAAACCGCTGTGAAATATATTTTCAATAACCAAAAATATTGTATTTTCAGCTGTTTAAAGCTAGTATACAAAACCGAAAGTCAAAACAAAACGATTATGAAAGGAAGCATAGAAATAGCACAGAGAGACTTGCTGTCAATGATAATGATTGATCTATAACTCACGTTTCTATGTGAATTTGGTCGGGTCACCCAAAAAGTTACAAATTGCTGCTTTAAAGCAGCAGAATGAGGTGGGCTGGTGAGGGGCGTCGGAGAGCCAGGTGGAGACTAATGAAGGCGTTGATGAGGATCACACTCGGAATTCACCGGGATGATTAGGCTTTAATTACAGAGGGCCGCGCTGACATATTCTCAATAACTGGACATATCTAAGAGCTCCCGTTGCCCCGGCGGTGCACAAAATAATCCATTGGAGTCGGTGATGAAATCCAAAGCTGTGAGGTGAGGAGGGTGACCGTCTCACCGACCTCCTAAGCTGGTGGCCACAGACAGGCAAAATCCACCCTTCTAGCAAACCAAACACTTAATAGACTACTGATACTCAATACAATGCGATTGCCAAGAAGTTTGTTCTTGTACGTATATTTGTTGCATGTTTTTAAAGCAATACATTTATTAGAAGGCTTATTCATGTACATCATCCTTTTCAATAATGCAATCTTTATTTTTCCCTACAGGCCCTATTGGTACTCTTCACTAGCGAATCATCTCGGCACCAGACACCAGTGTCAGAGCATATTAAACACCAGACACCAGTGTCAGAGCATATTAAACACCAGACACCAGTGTCAGAGCATATTAAACACCAGACACCAGTGTCAGAGCATATTGAACACCAGACACCAGTGTCAGAGCATATTAAACACCAGACACCAGTGTCAGAGCATAATGAACACCAGACACCCGTGTCAGAGCATACTGAACACCAGACACCAGTGTTGGAGATACTGAACACCAGACACCAGTGTCAGAGCATATTAAACACCAGACACCAGTGTCAGAGCATATTGAACACCAGACACCAGTGTCAGAGCATATTGAACACCAGACACCAGTGTCCAGAGCATATTGAACACCAGACACCAGTGTCAGAGCATATTGAACACCAGACACCAGTGTCCAGAGCATATTAAACACCAGACACCAGTGTCAGAGCATATTAAACACCAGACACTAGTGTCAGAGCATAATGAACACCAGACACCAGTGTCAGAGCATATTAAACACCAGACACTAGTGTCAGAACATAGTGAAGCTGTAACATGGAAGGAGCTACAGGGAGGAAATCTCCACTCCACCTCCCTCTTGGTAGGCTGGTAAACACTGCCAGATGTGACAATAATGTCACCTAAACCGTTGGCACTGCCAACAGCCTACAGACACCTGGCACCTCTTAATGTTGTTCTGTTGTACAGCCAATAGGGTTTGTGTCAGGGCTGGTTTTTTCTTAAACCAGGGATCTTTGTAGAGTTGTAGTGATTTTTTAAGCTATTACTCTAGCTTGTTTCTACTACGGTCACCCTACTCATTCTGGTCATTCAGAATTTCCCACAGTGCACACTGCAGACTAAATAGCATCCTTTCCCCCAAAGTAGTGCACTATGTAGGGATTAGTTTAATTTGTCACGTAGATGTTTTAGCTGCGTTTTCTCAGTGGCTGAGAACTGTGATTAGGCAGCCTGTTTTGATCGATGTCAACATTTCCAATACAGTCCTGGGGGTGTTGGTGTGTTGAATAGTTCGGTCTAGACAGAGGATGAGTCACAGACGAGGCAATATGCCCGTCAGGTTAGGAAAGACTGGGGAGAGAGGTAAACACTAGCTAGCTAGCTTTTTTCCCTGTCACATTTTATACTGCCTGGCAGATAGGCGAGGGAAAGGGAAGAACACACACCAAGGTCCATGTAAAAAACACTCCTTCATCAATAAAACACTCCTTCATCAATAAAACACTCCTTCAATCAACTCATCGCATCGATCAAACTGGGAAAAATTTCATCATGTAGCCTATTGACCAATCTGAATAACAAATCTGGTCTGGTGTTCTGGGGTTTGGTGGGCATTACCTGATGTACAGCCCTGACATCAGACTGACTTCTCCCTTCGGACAATGTTATGCTATAGCCATCTTCTTTACAAGAACACCAAAGCATTAGGGTCAAAAAATAATGTAGCTACTTATAGATAATGCAGTTCTGCCAATTAGGAATCCCCAGCATCGAATTCAATAAGCTGGAGATGGAATCCACCTCCGTTTCTCTCCATGCCTCGATGGATTAGCTTGTTTCCCCAAGCTGTCAGACACTATTAGAGAACTGCAGAAGGACCGCAGAGTAAACTGGGTGGTGAAACACACTTCTGTGAAAGCTTCTGTGTTTGTCATTGAGGATCTGACTGTTCCGTTCTGTGAGGCAGGGAGAAAATTGTTGGTGGGAAAATTACATTGATGCATTCTCAACTGGAACAAACTGTTTTATCTCACGGGTTGTCTTGTCCAGCCGGGGCAATGTTTGTTGTGTCTTGGGATATCTCTCACATCTACAGTGCCTAGTGAAAGTCTACACACCGCTTGCACAGTCTTCACATTTTGCTGCCTTAAATTAAATCTAAAAAGGGATTAGATTTTTTTCCTACAGATCTACAGAACCTATAGAAAAAAAGAAACATATAGAACATTTTCCTAATGAATAAAAAAATAAATACAAAATATTTATTGATTGCGTTTGTCTTCACACCCCAGAGTTACTACTTGTTGGAAGCCCTTTTGGCAGCCATTACAGCTGTGAATCATTCTGAATAAGATTCTACCAACCTTGTACAACTCTTATGGCAACATACATCCATTGGTTTTGTAAAAATTCCTCATGCTCATTACATTTGGTTGGGAATCATTGATGGACAGCAATATTCAAACCTTCTCCCTCTTTTTTTAACATAAAAGCACTCATTGTCATTCATCACTAAGAAACTTCTGACACGATAGGGGTATCCCTCAATATTAAAAACTACTCATGGGAATGAGGGACAGTGGTTGAAAAAATGAGTCTCTAATTTCTAATTTCATAGCCTGTCCAATAGATAGATCTACTGTAGGTACAATGGGCAGTAGGTGCGGGGTGGGTGGTGATTGTCTGTAATGTAGAGGCACATTAAGTCTGACAGATACATGGAGGCTGCTTGATGAGGGTGCCCATTTCAATTAAGGGCATTAAATGAGAAAACCTTATGGAGTAGCTCACTGCCAGACATAAGTAGAATTAATACACTCTATAGGCTCATTAACTAGCACGTTAATTGCACCCTAATTAACGATTTAGTTATTTGAGTACCCTTTTATCATTTAGTCACAGTCAAAAGGAGAAGAAATGGAAGATATGTCATCACCTTGGTTAGTAACAGTTGTAATTAATCCATCATGGGTCTCAGTCTGTGTCTTGGGGGGGTTGGGTTGAAAGTAGTAAAAAAATAATTTCCGTTGCCTCAAAAAGACAGTGGACTGCAACGTCTCCATATTGAATGTGAAATTATATGAACTGATATAAGAGTGCATGTAGGCCTATTCCATATTGCCGGTTGATTGGTCAAATCATGAACCTGCCACTTTAAGCAGGGAGAGAACGTGATTAGGAAGAGGGACCAAAATGGCCACCAAGGTGTGAGCATAAGATAGACAGAAACTCATCTTTGTATCTGTGCCAATATAGCGTCCGTGACGCATGGGCAGCGCCATCGAGATTTTCTCCATTTTTAAAGTACCGTAGTATATTTTCTTTTCACGATTGGCTGAACCCTCCTGATTTACGGGTTAGACATGACTCCAAAATGGTCACCAGGAGGATCATCCAGTGAAGTTGGAAGTCCCCACCCAGTTGACTACATTAAAATGGTGGAAGCCCTCAATGGTGCTGCCCGTGCCTAATTCAGCATTTTTGGCCACTAGAGGCCTCTATCATTCTCTATGGGTGTGAGAAAGCATGAGATCTTAGGAGCCGCTTGTGCTGGAGTGAGGTGCATTGACCGGGCAGAACATTGCAGCATAGCTTGTATAATTGAATTATTCTAATGTTAAAGGAGAACTCCACTGGAAAAAGTTTTTATTTTATTTGTATTATTAGTCCACTGTTAATACAGTCCCAAAATGTTTTGAATGTCAGCAGTCAAGTTTTCAAGATATTGGACTTTGAAGAAGCAAAGTGTCATTGGCCGCATCATCATGATGGTGCAAATACCAAAATATCGTTTTTGAGTGGATTCTCCCTTTAAGTAGGTGGCAGCATTCACATTAAATTTGTGCTGACGCCAATTATCAGAGAAGGGGAAGAAGAGAAAGCATGACTTGAAATGTTTGTCAGTCAATAGGCCTAATTCAGTAATTGTCCATAGAAAACCTGTTCCTTTGGATTATTAAAGTGAATTCCTGTCCTCTCACATAGTCCTCTCATCACCATGGACATAGTCCTCTCATCACCATGGACATAGTCCTCTCATCACCATGGACATAGTCCTCTCATCACCATGGACATAGTCCTCTCATCACCATGGACATAGTCCTCTCATCACCATGGACATAGTCCTCTCATCACCAAGGTGCTGACTGCTGATTGTGATATTGTCCCTCTTTGATGGACTCTCCTGCATTTCCTATTGGATGATCTTTTTTTTTTCTGTCCATTTACCTTTTTTGGAATGAACTGAATTGAACTTTCCTTTAGTGCTGAAAAAAAAAACATTGATACAGTTACATATCACAATACTATTTTTTCGACGATGTTATATCTTTTTTGACTTCTTTTTTTCTCTCATGTTGTTCAACTGTTACCATGCACCTGCAACAAAGATAGCTCAATGTGTGAGTGCCTTTAGAATTTTGACTCCAAGTATCGATTAAATATACACTACCGTTCAAAAGTTTGCGGTCACTTAGAAATGTGTCTTGTTTTTCGACAGAAAAGCAATTTTGTTGTCCATTAAAATAACATCAAATTGATCAGAAATACAGTGTGGACATTGTTAATGTTGTAAATTACTATTGTAGCTGGAAACTGCAGATTTTTTTATGGAATAACTACATGGCGTACAGAGGCCCATTATCAGCAACCTTCAGTCCTGTGTTCCAATGGCACGTTGTGTTTGCTAATCCAAGTTTATCATTTTTAAAAGGCTAATTGATCGTTGGAAACCCTTTTGCAATTATGTTAGCACAGCTGAAAACTGTTGTGCTGATTAAAGAAGCAATAAAACAGGCCTTCTTGAGACTAGTTGAGTATCTGCAATTGTGGGTTTTGATTACAGGCTCAAAATGGCCGAAACAAATAACTTTCTTCTGAAACTCGTCAGTCTATTCTTGTTCTGGAAATTAAGCCTATTCCATGCGGAAATTGCCAAGAAACTGAAGATCTCGTACAATGCTGTGTACTACTCCCTTCACAGAATAGCGCAAACTGGCTCTAACCAGAATAGAAAGGGGAGTGGGAGGCCTCGGTGCACAACTGAGCAAGAGGACAAATACATTAGAATGTTTAGTTTGAGAAACAGGCGCCTCACAGGTCCTCAACTGGCAGCTTCATTAAATAGTACCCGCATAAACACCATTCTCAGCGTCAACAGTGAAGAGGTGACTCCGGGATGCTGACCTTCTAGGCAGAGTTCGCAAAGAAAAAGCCATATCTCAGACTGGCCAATAAAAAGAAAAAAGATTAAGATGGGCAGTCCGAGATATTGCTTTTTCTTTTTTCTTTTTCTTTTTTCTTCTTTAATCAGCACAACAGTTTTCAGCTGTGCTAACATAATTGAAAAAGGGTTTTCTAATGATCAATTGGCCTTTTAAAATGATAAACTTGGATTAGAAAACACAACGTGCCATTGGAACACAGGACTGTGGTTGCTGTTGGGCCTCTGTGCGCCTATGTGATATTCCATTTAAAAATCAGCCGTTTCCAGCTACAATAACCATTTACAACATTCGCAATGTCTACACTGTATTTCTGATCAATTCGATGTTATTTTAATGGACAAAAAAAACTGCTTTTCTTTCGAAAACAAGGACATTTCTAAGTGACACACAAACTTTTTGAGCGGTAGTGTATATATAAAAAAAGGGATTACATTTTATATATATGCCTTTGCTACTGTAGGTAGTGTTAGCTATCACTAGTCAGCTGTGTCCATGCCAAAACTCCAGTATCTTTCATCCCATAGCTTGTTCTCCATCTTCTTTTTAAATAGTGAGACAACATGTTTTCCAGCACTTTTATTTCATGACCGGTCTGTTTCTACTATGTATTTACAGGGACTAGCCAAGAAAAGAGAGACCACTGGCCAGTCTGATTCTACTATGTATTTACAGGGGACTAACCAAGAAAAGAGAGACCACTGGCAGTCTGATTCTACTATGTATTTCGGGACTAGCCAAGAAAAGACAGACCACTGGCCAGTCTGATTCTACTATGTATTTACAGGGACTAGCCAAGAAAAGACAGACCACTGGCCAGTCTGATTCTACTATGTATTTACAGGGACTAGCCAAGAAAAAGAGAGACCACTGGCCAGTCTGATTCTACTATGTATTTACAGGGACTAGCCAAGAAAAGAGAGACCACTGGCCAGTCTGATTCTACTATGTATTTACAGGGACTAGCCAAGAAAAGACAGACCACTGGCCAGTCTGATTCTACTATGTATTTACAGGGACTAGCCAAGAAAAGAGAGACCACTGGCCAGTCTGATTCTACTATGTATTTACAGGGACTAGCCAAGAAAAGAGAGACCACTGGCCAGTCTGATTCTACTATGTATTTACAGGGACTAGCCAAGGAAAGAGAGACCACTGGCCAGTCTGATTCTACTATGTATTTACAGGGACTAGCCAAGAAAAAGACAGACCACTGGCCAGTCTGATTCTACTATGTATTTACAGGGACTAGCCAAGAAAAGAGAGACCACTGGCCAGTCTGATTCTACTATGTATTTACAGGGACTAGCCAAGAAAAGAGAGACCACTGGCCAGTCTGATTCTACTATGTATTTACAGGGACTAGCCAAGAAAAGAGAGACCACTGGCCAGTCTGTTTCTACTATGTATTTACAGGGACTAGCCAAGAAAAGAGAGACCACTGGCCAGTCTGATTCTACTATGTATTTACAGGGACTAGCCAAGAAAAGACAGACCACTGGCCAGTCTGATTCTACTAGTATTTACAGGGACTAGCCAAGAAAAGAGAGACCACTGGCCAGTCTGATTCTACTATGTATTTACAGGGACTAGCCAAGAAAAGAGAGACCACTGGCCAGTCTGATTCTACTATGTATTTACAGGGACTAACCAAGAAAGACAGACAACTAGCCAGTCTGATTCTACTATGTATTTACAGGGACTAACCAAGAAAAAGACAGACAACTAGCCAGTCTGATTCTACTATGTATTTACAGGGACTAGCCAAGAAAAGACAGACCACTGGCCAGTCTGATTCTACTATTTATTACACATATTACATTCTTAAATACAAACGATTCACTGAACAGTTCTTGCATAGAGATATTACAATACCAATTTTAAAAAAGAATTATGAAACAAACCAGTAACAAAAATAAATCTTTCCTTTTTCCATAATAAAGAACATTGTCATACTAACATCATACAAATAATAACTTAGAAAACACTTTGTACAGCAAAAGAAAGGAGAATGAGGAGAAGGAGAGGGAGGAAAGAGAGAGAGAGCGAGAGAAAAAAAGAGAGAGAGAGAGAGAGAGAGAGAGAGAGAGAGAGAGAAAGGATGACAGAGGAAAACAGTTGTTAGGAATATGGGAGGGGGTGCTGGTAGAAAAGGAACATCTTTGAAGTGCTGTTTCACTAAAGATGGTATACAATACATTTTCATTTACTCCCACACAAAGCAGTGAAAGCAATTGTTGTATAACCAAGTTCTGATCACAAAGACAAGTAAAAAGGACTTGTAGACTGCAGACACACAAAGCAAATGTGAAGTGTTTTCTCAGTTGGTTTCAGTAGTTCTCTGTGAATGTTTTTACTAAATTACTGACGTGTCTCTGATCACAAACAGGGAAACAGGAAATTCATCAACACTGGTGTGTGCATCGTCATATTTCAGGGAGACGGTTTGGGACGCAACATCCAAAGTTGTGTTTACAGGACAGGTGGACAGACAGCTGACATGGGAGAGGGCTTTAAGTTGAGGATGAGTGGATCAGTAAACACCTGTCATACATCCAGATGCAGAGTATAGCTACCCACAACTAAAAACATGTCGTAACATATTGTGGTGCTGAATTATACCGACTGAAGCGATGAGGGATGAATGAATCTTAGTTTTGTCTCCACTTTGGATAAGCCGCCCCAAAGGGATCTCTGTTCAGGTGCACAGTGAATCTTGTTGAACGATTTTAAAAGATTATACCACAATCAACATTTCGGTAATCAACTGGTAGCCAGTATTTGCAGAGAAAGTCCCCAACTACAAAACCTACATAAGGCCATTTAGTTAAGTTGTTGTCTTGGCGGTTTCACCCTAGAATACTGAAAGGTCTGAACACAGCGAGCTGCAAATGGAGGATACATTAATCACAGGCCCAACTACTGTAAACCTTTTGATGTCTGACTGTTGGTTGTTTCTTGCTGTGTTTCCTACAATAAACCTGGTTCTGATTCTGATCAACCGCCATTGTCTGTGCATTTTTTGTTCCTTCATGCTGGTTTATTGGAACAAATCAAACACAAGGATATTGGACAGTAAACCTCAATGGAGAGTGTGGTATAGGTTTGACATACACAGAACATTATTACCAGGCTCCTCTTTTAGTCCCTTCCTAGTAGTTTATACAAATCATTGAGACCACGTGTGCAATGCATTCAACCTCCCTGCGTGTGTTTGTGCCCGGCTAAGCTAGATGGGGCTGGAGGTCTGGTTTGTGTTCATCCAGGAACACTGTAGCAAAAGGTTTTAAAACGTCCATGCGGTATGTTCAGGTGGTAGCTTGTTTCACTCCGATTCATTTCCTCCCTACTGAACATGACCCCAGAGTTTTTATTCCTTGGTATTTGCGAGTAGCAGGACAGGAGGCTGACACTTTCTAGCAAACTAATGCCAGGGCTGGGATTGGGACGTGTCGGTCAGTGGTCAGTGGGGCAGTATGTGACCTCTCAGTAGTATGACCACAGAGAGGAGACAGAGAGGAGGAAGCAGAGAGAGAGGGAGAGAGAGAGGGAGAGAGAGCAATAGAGTAGTGGTGAAGTCTCACTCCATTGCGTCCCATTAGAGGGCTGGCCGGCGCTGACCAGCACTGCTGAGAGAGCAGAATTCACTCCTCATTACCTCGATGACCCTGCTGTCAACGTGCCCTCCCATTGGCCAATGTCGCCAAGTCAGTGGGCAGCTCTGGGGGGCTAGCGCTGAATGATGCTAACAGCTAACAGAGCAGATGTCTAGATGGCAATTGGCAAGGGGCTAGCAAAAAAAATTCAACAACGAGCTAATGTTTGTCTGTCTTTTTCGCCAAGTGATTGTGTGCATTTCTGCATCTGCCAATTCCTAGACAGTTCAGGGTGAGGAAAGACGACGGTGATGATAATGGGGAAGAGAAGACTACAAATGAAAGTGAATCACACTGCCTGGCTTGAGCTTACCAGTCCCACCTATATGACTGCACAACAATCCCACTGACCAAGTCCTTTCTGGGTGCTAATGCCATGCACAGACAGACAACAGTACATTCACAATTACTCGCTCTAGAAAGAGCCACCCTCTCACCCACCCTCCAAGAAACCTTGAGTGTACATGAACTGTCAGAAGAAGAATCCTCCTTCATCAAAATACATTTCCCACATCCCACCTTGAGTAGAAGCATCTTGGCCTATTGAAATGACACTGTAGACACGAGCAGAAGTCTGTTGGATATGTGAGAGGCCGACAAAGTCTCTCTGTATGCTTTTGACTCTGGCTAAAGATATCTGAACGGCTCTAGTTTTGTCTTTTGACTGGTAGTTGCACTCTGTAGTTCTGTAGGGGGTTTGGCCAAGTACTCCCATAGACCAAGGTATCATTTCAAGCATGTTGAAGCTTTCATAGGCTTGGGTTTTGATGGCGGGGTGCTGTTCAGGATCTGTTTGCTCCAAAATGAATTGTTCTTAGCAAAACATATAGCGAAAAGGAAGAGATTTTAGAAAATAAATTAAGTAACCTGTACACATCATTTACGATATCCTTTGCAGTCTGTGCTTCGGTAGCTGTTTCGCTACTTGTCTTTCGCCTGTGCATATGGCAGTCCATACCAGAACAGTATGTGTCGAAGCCAACGTTTGGTGAGTTTCAAGACTTTCCAGTTCAAGACTGAAGGGTTTACAAATAACATTTTTACAAAAGTTTCAAAAGTGTCGCTGCGCAGCTGTGGAGGGAACTCAGAGAGGAGACAGAGCGGAGTCCATTCCTGTAAAACATTTTGATTGTTTTACAGGGAAACAGACAGAGACAGAGAGGAGACAGAGGGAAGACAGAGAGGAGGCAGAGAGGAGACAGAGGGAGTCAGTGAAGAGACAGAGAGGAGACAGAGAGGAGACAGAGGGGAGACAGAGAGGAGACAGAGAGGAGTCAGAGAGGAGACAGAGGGGGGATGGAGAGGAGAAGGAGAGGAGACAGAGGGAGACAGAGAGGAGACAGAGAGGAAACAGAGAGAGAAGACAGAGGGAGAGAGAGAGGGAGACAGAGAGGAGACAGAGGGAGACAGAGAGGAAAGAGAGGAGACAGGGAGGAGACGGAGGAGACAGAGAGGAGACAGAGAGGAGACAGAGGGAGACAGAGGGAGACAGAGGGGAGAGAGGAGACAGAGGAGAGACAGAGAGGAGACAGAGGTGAGACAGAGGGGAGACAGAGGGAGACAGAGGGGAGACAGAGGGAGACAGAGAGGAGACAGAGAGGAAACAGAGAGGAAGAGAGGGAGACAGGGAGGAGACAGAGAGGAGACAGAGAGGAGACAGAGGGAGACAGAAGGGAGACAGAGAGGAGACAGAGAGGAGACAGAGGGGAGACAGAGAAGAGACAGAGGGGAGACAGAGGGAGACAGTGGAGCCAGAGAGGAGCCAGAGAGGGGTGCATCTGGAGAATAGGAGGAGTATGAATATTATAGTTCATTGTGGTCATCAGGTGTCTGACCAGGGACTGGGTCAATGTCTTCTGGTTGACCTTTGACCCCTTACAATAGGAGTTTGACAGGGCTGGCTTGCAGTTGTCCAAACTCTAAGATAACCTTCGAGAGAGCAACAGAAAACGGGACGACAACCCTTTTACTCTCTATACGACACAAGCGTCTGTCAGTCCTGTGTTACTGTCTCGAGGCAGAATCACAATCTGGCAGTATCAGAATTCCAGGACTCGGGTGAGGCAGAGCTGCTCGGGGAACAACATTAGACCAGACTGTCTGTTTGTCTGCTGCACACAAAAGCCATGATTATGTGCCCAATGCAGCCCCACGGACACTATCCGTTTGTCTTTCACTCCCATGTCTCCCAAGGCTGATCCAATCCTTGATCTGATGCAACCAAGCTTTTGATTGAACTCTCTCTCAGTTCCCTTTTGAACACAACAGAGACAGCCATGATGTTCACCTCCCTCTCCACCTCTCCTCTTTTCTCTGTCCTCCTCCTCTCCCGCTCTTCTCCCTCCACCTCCTCAGATATGCCTTTTCATGTGTAGCGCCAAGTGGTCCGATCGTGAGAAACATCTGTAGAATAGACAGAAATGATGTTGTTAGCTTGTTGCCATGGCAGGAGGAACTATTGTTGAGTCATCAGTCTAACTGCTGCTGTTAGCTAGTCAATGTGCGTCAAGGCAATTCTGATGCACATGCAATTAAACATGTATGACTAATTCATAATCAACATTTAAATCAACATTTTCAACAGGGCGGTAATGACTGCAGCTGCGTTATGAATAGGAATGGAAGCTGCAGATTGATTTGTTGAACCAGTGATGGAAAACCAACACAAACAACATTTTGCTCTAACATTAAGGCACAATTAGTTGAACTGTCTGCATGTATAAGAAATGCACACAAACAACATTTGCTCTAAATTAGAACTAAACTAGTATAACATATTGAAATTGAGCTACTATATTTGTACGAGACCAAAGTCAACAGAGTAAAACATGAAATCACATTATGTACCAAATATATTATTTGATCATATTCATAACTCCTTACTCTTTACTCGTGCATTACTTTCCTATTTGCTACAAATAAGGAAAGATTCATGCGTTACATATATATATATATATATCGCTATTTAGCGTTACATTGCAATTTGAAGCAGTCTTCGTATCCATTCACTGTGATAACATTGTAACTTGCCTGGGTGCTTCATTGAATTAGAATACATACTGAAGTCATTCTAATTCTAGTTAGATTTAAACCTTACATGACTAGATCCATCTACCCTCCTTGTATCACCAGTCAGAACAGAACAGAAAAAAAACAGAAGCTATCTGGATGAATGGAGATGTTGGAGACACACAGGTCCCTGTCTGGCTCATACGTCTGGATTCATGGAGATGTTGGAGACACACAGGACAGGGAGGTAGGGTGACACACTGAGATGAGCCACCAGTCATCTGCCTCACTGTCATACCTGTTGGACAGGGAGCGAGGGGGTGGGGAGTGAAGGGGGTTATGGTCAGACCAGATGGTGGTATGAGTCATGACGAGGGGGCCACAACACCAGCTGGCACACCACAGGTCTGTCATGCCACCCGCCCTCCACCCTACCATCCCTCCATCCCTCGTTCCCTCCCTCCATCCACAGTATAACCTGAGGGCTCTGAACAGTTGTCATGGAAATATAGGCTCCTATAAACAACAGTATAACCTGAGGGCTCTGAACAGTTGTCATGGAAATATAGGCTCCTATAAACAACAGTATAACCTGAGGGCTCTGAACAGTTGTCATGGTAATATAGGCTGCTTGAGACAACAGTATAACCTGAGGGCTCTGAACAGTTGTCATGGTAATATAGGCTCCTTGAGACAACAGTATCACCTGAGGGCTCTGAACAGTTGTCATGGTAATATAGGCTCCTTGAGACAACAGTATAACCTGAGGGCTCTGAACAGTTGTCATGGTAATATAGGCTGCTTGAGACAACAGTATAACCTGAGGGCTCTGAACAGTTGTCATGGTAACATAGGCTCCTCTAAACAACAGTATAACCTGAGGGCTCTGAACAGTTGTCATGGTAATATAGGCTCCTTGAGACAACAGTATAACCTGAGGGCTCTGAACAGTTGTCATGGTAATATAGGCTCCTTGAGACAACAGTATAACCTGAGGGGCTCTGAACAGTTGTCATGGTAATATAGGCTGCTTGAGACAACAGTATAACCTGAGGGCTCTGAACAGTTGTCATGGTAACATAGGCTCCTATAAACAACAGTACAACCTGAGGGTTCTGAACAGTTGTCATGGTAATATAGGCTCCTATAGACAACAGTATATCCCTGAGGGCTCTGAACAGTTGCCATGGTAATATAGGCTCCTATAGACATTAGTATAACCTGAGGGCTCTGAACAGTTGTCATGGTAATATAGGCGTCTATAGACAACAGTATAACCTGAGGGCTCTGAACAGTTGTCATGGTAATATAGGCTGCTTGAGACAACAGTATAACCTGAGGGCTCTGAACAGTTGCCATGGTAATATAGGCTCCTATAGACAACAGTATAACCTGAGGGCTCTGAACAGTTGTCATGGTAATATAGGCTCCTATAGACAACAGTATAACCTGAGGGCTCTGAACAGTTGTCATGGTAATATAGGCTTCTATAGACAACAGTATAACCTGAGGGCTCTGAACAGTTGTCATGGTAATATAGGCTCCTATAAACAACAGTATAACCTGAGGGCTCTGAACAGTTGTCATGGTAATATAGGCTGCTTGAGACAACAGTATAACCTGAGGGCTCTGAACAGTTGTCATGGTAATATAGGCTTATATAGACAAGCAGTATCACCTGAGGGCTCTGAACAGTTGTCATGGTAATATAGGCTCCTTGAGACAACAGTATAACCTGAGGGCTCTGAACAGTTGTCATGGTAATATAGGCTGCTTGAGACAACAGTATAACCTGAGGGCTCTGAACAGTTGTCATGGTAACATAGGCTCCTCTAAACAACAGTATAACCTGAGGGCTCTGAACAGTTGTCATGGTAATATAGGGCTCCTTGAGACAACAGTATAACCTGAGGGCTCTGAACAGTTGTCATGGTAATATAGGCTGCTTGAGACAACAGTATAACCTGAGGGCTCTGAACAGTTGCCATGGTAATATAGGCTCCTATAGACAACAGTATAACCTGAGGGCTCTGAACAGTTGTCATGGAAATATAGGCTCCTATAAACAACAGTATAACCTGAGGGCTCTGAACAGTTGTCATGGTAATATAGGCTTCTACAGACAACAGTATAACCTGAGGGCTCTGAACAGTTGTCATGGTAATATAGGCTCCTATAGACAACAGTATAACCTGAGGGCTCTGAACAGTTGCCATGGTAATATAGGCTCCTATAGACATTAGTATAACCTGAGGGCTCTGAACAGTTGTCATGGTAATATAGGCTTCTATAGACAACAGTATAACCTGAGGGCTCTGAACAGTTGTCATGGTAATATAGGCTTCTATAGACAACAGTATAACCTGAGGGCTCTGAACAGTTGCCATGGTAATATAGGCTTCTATCAGACAACAGTATAACCTGAGGGCTCTGAACAGTTGTCATGGTAATATAGGCTCCTATAGACAACAGTATAACCTGAGGGCTCTGAACAGTTGACATGGTAATATAGGCTCCTATAGACATTAGTATAACATGAGGGCTCTGAACAGTTGTCATGGTAATATAGGCTTCTATAGACAACAGTATAACCTGAGGGCTCTGAACAGTTGCCATGGTAATATAGGCTTCTATAGACAACAGTATAACCTGAGGGCTCTGAACAGTTGCCATGGTAATATAGGCTTCTATAGACAACAGTATAACCTGAGGGCTCTGAACAGTTGCCATGGTAATATAGGCTTCTATAGACAACAGTATAACCTGAGGGCACTGAACAGTTGGACAGTGGATCTGTGTTTGTGTTTTTACTTAGCTTCTGTTGTTCTTCTACATTTCTGTATGTTTTTACATTTCTTAAGGACTCTAGAAGACTAGCCCTTGGTGGGCTAAAAGAGATCCTAATAAAATCTAATCAAACAGTTGGGAGCAGAAGGAGACACACAGGAATCTAGACGTGACCCTGCACTGAATTTCTGAGTAAAGTTTAAAATGGTAATTTTTATGTAGGCTTTTTTAGGCCTATTTTAAGGCCTTCAAGTCTTCCCAACATGACGGTACCTTTCCAATCTTTATGGTCTCAACTTGACATGAGTATTATATGCCCTTTACTACAGTGTTGCTTACTAGGGCTGGCAACATCAGTCTGTTAAGTACTGTAACTACCTTGCCAAACAGTGAGCTTGTGTAATGCATCATAGTCGATACACTTAACAGGCTTGTGTTGCTGCCTGTGTGTGTGTGTGTGTGTGTGATGCGAGTGTGTTTTGACATACCTGTCACAGTGGTTACACTTGAAAGGCTTTGCGCCAGTGTGTTTGCGGTAGTGTCTTGTCAGTTCATCGCTCCGGGGCGAACCGCCATTCACAGCCCTCCCATGAGCACTTGTAGGGCTTCTCACCTGAGGACGGAAACAAACAAAGCTGTTTATCACTCATCCACCAATCACACGCATGTTTAACAGTTATCCACCAATCATATGGATGGTTATAGCAAGCATCCACTCCATATTTCCATCGTACTGTGTTTCACGTGCAGCTATGTTGATAGGAGACTTCCATTTAGGAGGGGGTGTGTGTCTGCAGCGGTGGACTGGCCATCTGGCATTTTGGGCAAATGCCAGAAGGGCTGGTCCATTTCTTGCCCATTGGTCCTGTCTGACTTAGGTTTTTTTGTGCAAAATGATCATTTGTCAAATAATGGGTGCCTCATGGAAAAACATTGCCGGTGTGGGGGGCCTCGAAGAAAAATATTGTCTGGTGTTGGGGCCTCAAGGAAAAAAATGGTCCGGTGTGTTAGAAATGCCAGGGCTGATTTCTGGTTTCAGTCCGCCCCTGTGTGTGTATGCGTCTGTGTGTGCATTTGTGTGTGTGATAGGCGGTGTGTGTGTGGGAGTGAGATAGCGAGATATGTTAGGTGTGTGTGTGTATGTAATGTGTTTTTCATGGATGCGGAGGGGTTCCCAGTAGTCTCTTATCCTGCTGAATGGGCAGAAACTGAGAGGAGGAGGAGGAGGAGGACAGGGGCAGAGATACTGGTGGGAGGTGTGTGTGTGTGTGTGTGTGTGAGTGAGTGTGTGCGTGCGTGCATGTGTGTATGTGTGATAATTAGGCCAGTGGTGTTGCTTAATGGGAAGTACCTCTATATTTACACCCTGCCAGCTGCCTCCCTCTCCAAGGAGATGTCACACACATCCACCAATCATCCCAACTAGATCGCATAACACAGACATCAGACTAAATACAGTCTCATAAAGACATCAGACTAAATACAGTCTCATAAAGACCTCAGACTAAATACAGTCTCATAAAGACCTCAGACTAAATACAGTCTCATAAAGACCTCAGACTAAATACAGTCTCATAAAGACCTCAGACTAAATACAGTCTCATAAAGACATCAGACTAAATACAGTCTCATAAAGACATCAGACTAAATACAGTCTCATAAAGACCTCAGACTAAATACAGTCTCATAAAGACCTCAGACTAAATACAGTCTCATAAAGACCTCAGACTAAATACAGTCTCATAAAGACATCAGACTAAATACAGTCTCATAAAGACCTCAGACTAAATACAGTCTCAGACATCAGACTAAATACAGTCTCATAAAGACATCAGACTAAATACAGTCTTCCCATTGCAACTTCCTCAGATATGATCATAACAACTGAACAGATTCACATAACTTCATTGTCCAATGTGAATCAGAAATGTGTCCGTTTGTGGTTGTTTTGCTGTAGAGGGAGTTATGCAATGTAAAAACATAAAATGAGGCCAATGCTTTTAAGTGGTAGATCACATGTATGTCAGTGTATGTTGGTTTGTACTAGTCTATATGATAACAACACTATATATAATATCATCTATATAATATAATATAATCTATATAATAGCTCCCCAGTGTGTTTGGATGGTTTAATAAGGCACGGTTTGTACCAGCATTTGTCACACATTTTATATCTCTTCAAGAACTCCATCAAATCCACATTACACTTGCTTCATCAGCTTTCAGAATGCAATTAAGAGAGGAAGGAAGCATTTTGTGGTTTACAGTGCTTTTATAATGACCTGCCTGCTATCTCACCAACCGAGCTGCTGGAGAACGGATAAAATAAAACAAATGGGATGACGTGTGTCAGCTGTTGAAGATGTTTTTAGGAGGACTATCCCCCTCTTCCTCCTTAAAGATGTTTTTAGGAGGACTATCCCCCTCTTCCTCCTTGAAGATGTTTTTAGGAGGACTATCCCCCTCTTCCTCCTTAAAGATGTGTTTAGGAGGACTAGCCCCCCTCTTCCTGCTTGAAGATGTTTTTAGGAGGACTAGCCCCTCTTCCTCCTTAAAGATGTGTTTAGGAGGACTAGCCCCCTCTTCCTCCTTAAAGATGTGTTTAGGAGGACTAGCCCCCTCTTCCTGCTTGAAGATGTTTTTAGGAGGACTATCCCCCTCTTCCTGCTTGAAGATGTTTTTAGGAGGACTATCCCCCTCTTCCTGCTTGGGCCAGCCTTCTTTAGTGTTACTCTGAGGTTGTCCATAAGGAATTCACTACTCAACTACTTTAAAATCAGAGGCCATTTTTATATTCAGAGGATAGCTGAGTGGTGGATAACAGAGACCGTTTATCATCAGAGGCTAGCTGAGTGGTGAATAACAGAGACCATTTTATCATCAGAGGTTAGCTGAGTGGTGAATAACAGAGACCATTTTATCTTCAGAGGCTAGCTGAGTGGTGGATAACAGAGGTACAAGGTGTGTAACAGAGTACCTATCACTCACATCCAACTTATCCCCCATCACAGGTTCACATTTCCTCTATCCCCATCCTCTCCCTCTCCTCTCCTCTCCTCTCCTCTCCTCTCCTCTCCTCTCCTCTCCTCTCCTCTCCTCTCCTCTCCTCTCCTCTCCTCTCCTCTCCTCTCCTCTCCTCTCCTCTCATAATATATAATAATAATATAATATGCCATTTAGCAGACGCTTTTATCCAAAGCGACTTACAGTCATGCGTGCATACATTTTTGTGTATGGGTGGTCCCGGGGATCGAACCCACTACCTTGGCGTTACAAGCGCTGTGCTCTACCAGCTGAGCTACAGAGGACCTCCTCTCCTCTCCTCTCCCTCCTCTCCCTCTCCTCTCCTCTCCTCTCTCTCTCTCCTCTCCTCTCCTCTCCTCTCCTCTCTCTCCTCTCCTCTCCTCTCCTCTAGCCCCATCCTCCCATCTCCTCTCTCCTCTCTCCTCTCCCTCCCTAGCCCCATCCTTCCCTCTCCTCTCTGCTCTCCTTTCCTCTAGCCTTAAAAACAAGAGAGGCAGATTTAGGTCTGGCCCACTCCCTCACACACCGGTCAATTATAGTCCCGGGAGGCATGGATGCCTGACTCGGTCTCCTAGCAACGGGGTGAGTGATGAAACACGAGGAGGCTAGTGCAGCTGGCTGGATCTGGCATTGGCAGCACACGCCGCTGTGCCACCAGCCAATTACCACTCACGCTGGCAGAGGAGTATGCAGTTGCTCTAGCAACAGGCGCTGTAATGCTGTACCTTCTTGGTGGGGGGGGGGGGGGGTGTGGTGGTTGTGAGGGGGGAGGGATAGTGGAGACAGCATCGATACAGGCTGAGACCAGTGCCTAGAGCACAGCAGATAACCACTCCAGCTACACACTCCTCCATTGATAGGCTATGGTTGCCTAGCAACTAAACACACACACACACACTCGATCCAGCCTCTCAGGTGCCTGAGTTGTGGTTAATTGCATTTCCTCCATTAGCTGGAGATGGACCGGTGTATCGTGGTCTCTGAGGTCATTATGGGGGAAAAGCACTTTACAGGCCAGCACTACTCCACTCCTACAGTTTTACTGTTACACTAGTCAATGCTGGCTTCCTTTATATGAGCAGAGAGGGAGAGTGTGTGCGTGTGTGTTTGCGTGTGTGTTTGCGTGTGTGTGTGTGTGTGTGCGTGTGTGAGAGAAAGGGAGCAATGGAGGAGACAGAGAGAGGAGGAGGAGGAGGCAGGACAGAGAGAGACGTGTTTTACTCTTCTCCTCCTCAGAATCTAATTGTACAATTCCTTATCTGCGTTCAAACCTCCATTCATAAAAGTCACTGCAGGGCCGTGTAATTTCCACCCAGTCTGCTTGATTCCAGCTCCAATGTTAATCTCTGCTCTGTCAGTAATGGATGGTAACAACACATGAAGAATGGGGGGGATTTGAGTAACGCCGTCTCTTAAGTCATGGCCTGATGTTGAACGAGTGAGGCCCATGGCACTATGTCTCAGACTGATGTTTCTACCTCTCCTTCTCAGTGCTCTGTCACTGTCTTTGTGCTGTCGGTGGCTAAAGGAACTATTTCAGCTAGCTATAACACTCTCCCTGCGCTTTTAGAGCCAGCATGTCACGTAACAGTACAGGTGGACTGAGATGTTTCTACCTCTCCTTCTCAGCGCCTGTCACTGTCTTGGTGCTTTATCTCTCTGAGTGACTAAAACAACTGTTCCAGCTATAACACTCACTCTCTTTCATGTGTTTCATTGACCACACTATCATACAGATCAAAATGCACGGCCGATACATTGCTTCATTCTAAATGGGAAGCTAGTGTGGATATTGGAACAGATCTGCTGTAGCTGTAGAGCTGACATGGTGCGTAAGAGTCGGGGTTGGGGTCAATTCCATTTCATTTCAGGAAGTACACTAAAATTCCAATTCCTATTCTCCTCAATGCTTTTCAATGAAACAATTGTTGTTTACTTTTTCAAATTGACTGGAATTGAAATGGAATTGACCCCAACCCTGGTTAGAATAAGGGTGTTTGAGAAGTGCCAGACGGGGAACATTAACATATTTCGTCCCACAGAGTCCCAAGTTGGTGGATTGTCACCGAGACTTAGCCTATAGAAAGCGTCCGTGAGGGATACGGGCGGCAGACTAAAATAAACTGGGAAACCACGGCTTATCCAGGTCAATCCATCCATCACGGGGCAGTTAGTCACTCGGCGGACAGTTTCCTGACAGAGGTCTGAGTGGTTTGGGATTGAGATCGAAGAGAGGGAGAATGATGTCCGTTTCCGGAAAATCTGCTGAGGAAGTAGTGTGGCAACCTTGAGAAGGAATACTGATAGCCAAGTATACTGAGGGTACAGGCAGTGCTGAAGAGTACTGAAGTACTCACTCTTTAAATTTAGGTGGTACTCATTATATTTTAGAGCCAATATTCTATAATTGGTACTCAAGCAGTTGAACATTTGAGGAGCTAATGACCACTGGCCCAGGGCGGTCCAGGAAAGATGAGGAAGAGGACAGGAGCTGAGTAGGAGGTAGAGGGATGAGGAAGGCGAGTGGATGTGTTCTTTAATTAATAGATGAGGCTCCATTAGCAGAAAGGGCCAAGATGAGTACCAGGTATGATTAAAGAGAACCTGAGCTAAAAGTAAGGAAGGTGAAACATGGATGGATGAGGGATGTCTAAGGAGCTAATAGTAGACCTGATGGTGCTTGTCTGGTGGTCTATAGAGTCTGTCTGAGAGCTCTCCCTGCCTGGCAGCGACTCAGATGATCTACCTCTTTGATAAGCGACACTTATGTTTTCAGATGAAGTGACTTTCCCTGAGCTGAAGTGAGTAGTATTTCCCTGAGCTGAAGTGAGTAGTATTTCCCTGAGCTGAAGTGAGTGGTATTTCCCTGAGCTGAAGTGAGCAGTATTTCCCCTGAGCTGAAGTGACTAGTATTTCCCTGAGCTGAAGTGAGTAGTATTTCCCTGAGCTGAAGTGAGTAGTATTTCCCTGAGCAGAAGTGGGTAGTATTTGTATAGTATTTGTTTCCTTTCACATGCTTGATTAAGCTTGCCTAGAGCAATGGGATGTAATAGAATAGTCCCAAAGTGCTGTCCATTTAGTATTCAAGGCAGGCTCAATCCGAAACTCAAAGTATCTGAAATAAAAACCAATGCTATTTCAACTCTGCTCTAGACTAGAGTGTGCTGATGAGTCTCACCTGTGTGTGTCTCTGTGAGCCTTGAGGTGTGAGCTCTTGGTGTAAACCTTCCTGCAGCCGTTAAACTGGCAGCGGTGGACCCTCTTCTTGTTCTCAGAGATATCCCCCACGCCCATCACACACGTGCCCCCCTGCTCACCGTCGCTGTGCCCGCCTGTGGTGTCACGCCTTGTGGGCAGGGGTGGCGCTGGGTCGTGCCAACCTGGTGGCGCTCTGCCCCACCTTCCTCGCCACCAGTTTGAGAGTGAGTGTGCCGTCAGCGGGCGCCCGTCAGAGTCTGGTGGGGGTCGGGCTCGACCAGGTGGCGTCCCAGCTCCCGGGGGACGCGGGCGGCGTCAGGAGGTGACGGCGCTCAGCTGCGGGTGTACCCCTCCCCCTCCCCCTCCAGCCTAACCCGTGCCGTCGCCTACGCCAAGTTTGGCAGACTTCCCCGAGGGTGCTTGAGAGGGGGAAGCAGGCGGTAGAGGGGGGGGGCCGGAGGCTGGGGAGGAGAGGCTCTAGTACTTCCTCTTCACTGTCCTCCTTCGGTGCCGGGGGTGAGCAGGCAGTCCAGCTCCTCGTCAAAGGTCGACAGCTCTTGGGCTCCGTCTGCAAATGTCGCTCCAACTCCAGACAGGCTGAAGGGAGAAGGGAGAGGGGGTCAACATACAGACACACACATAAACCCTATGTCTTAACACTGATAGAAGTACTTGTATAGTGGCACTGGTATTCCAAGACTGGCAACACATAACCTTGGCTTAAGCACATGCTACATAAATCACTATAGTGTAGATTTCAGTTGGAATACTTGAATACTGTGGTGCTGATGGTGAACATCCCTCTAAAGCTGAGTGGATATTGTCAGCTTCCTGCCTCCCTGTTTGTCTCCGGGCCTCTAGAGGTCATCTGTGTTCCCCTCTGCCTTAGTTCTTCCTCGTTGTCCTTGTTACTTTCCAGGTCACCTGTGCCTTGTTTCACCTAGAGTATTTTCGCTGTGTTTTTTCCCCTGTTCCTCACTTGGTTTTTGAGTCTGGCTATGTGTCTCCTGCTTTGTCCCACCGTGTCTTTCCAAGTAAGCTTTTCTAAGTTATCTTTAGTTTGTTTTTCTCCCCTCGTGAAGTTATTTTGTTTTGCCTCCTGTTTTGTTACTCTACCTCTGTTGATATACCTCTTTCTGGAAGAACTTTTGTTGGACTATTTTTTGAAGTGCAAAGAACCTTTTTGTTACATTAAATCTACTTACCTGGAGTATTGCCTTGGGTGTTTCATTTGGGTCCAACTATACCTCCTCTGTGGCTAAGGGGTAGAACCCCCAGCTCCCCACATCTGAGGCCGGAGTTCTAGCCCAGCTTGTGACAGAAAAACCAAGTCCAATCATGGACCCAGAAACACTCAGTTCCCAGGACCTGTTGGCGGTGATCGCTCGACATGAGGCATCTTTCCAGCGCCATGAAGCCGTTCTCAGCCGACAAGAAGAGCTCTTTGAACGCCTCCCTGGTCCTCTCCCTTCCTCCAGGTCACCCCCCAGTGACTGACAGGCCTTCTCCAGTGGCGGAGCCCCGACTACCACCTCCCAAGCCCTTTTCTGGGGATCCAAGCTCTTGCCAGGGTTTCCCTCACCCAATGCTCCCTCACCTTCGAGCTCCAACCCTCAAGTTTTCCCACAACCGTTCCAAGATTGCCTATATCATTACCCTTCTTTCAGACAAGGCGCTCGTCCTGGGCCTCTGCTGGTGTGGCAGTCCCAGGAGGCCTGTTGTGACTCCTACGCTGCATTTGTAGAAGAGTTCAAGCGGGTGTTCGATCATCCTGTCAGTGGGGCGGGAGGCTTCCAAGCGCCTACTGTCTCTCCGTCAGGGTCCCGAAGCACGGCAGAATTTTGCCATTGAATTCCGGACCATAGCAGCAAGGAGCGGATGGAATGATGAAGCGCTGAGGGTCTGTTTTCAGGGAGGGTTATCTGAGCCCCTTCAAGATGAGTTAGCCACCCGAGAACCAGCTGGAGATCTCGAGTCCCTCATAGCCTTGGCCATCCGCCTGGACAATCGTCTAAGAGAGCGGAGAGCGGCTCGCCGCCAGGTGTCTCAGTCCCAGGTTCCTCTGAGCAGCTCTGTTTCTCCTGTTTGGGCTCCGTCATTCAGAGCTTCCCGGCTCCTGAACTGCTCCAGGATTCCCCGGAGAGCATGCAGTTAGGCCGTTCCAGGCTTTCTCCCACGAAGGGAGCGTCGCACGAGGGCGTCGGTGCCTCTACTCGCGGGGTTGCCGGCCACTTCCGCTCCACTTGCCCCGAGCTTTTGGAGACGCCTGTCCCCGCCCAGCTACAGGAGGGTTGTGATGGGGAAAATTAGAGCTCCTCCTACTAACGCTTGTCCTAGCTATTCCAGCCATCTCTGTCCTGGGAGGGCCACCACATCGGGTCCAGGCTATGATCGATTCCGGTGCCGCAGGTGATTTCATGGATGTAACCTTGGCTAAGGAACTCAAGATCCCTACCCAACTACTTCCTCAACCCCAGGCAGTTACAGCCTTAGATGGCAACCTCTGGAACCAGGAAAGGTTACTGGGCGACTCAGTCCCTGCGACTTACTATCTCTCAGCACCAGCAGGTGGAGACTTCTATCTCATTGACTCTCCCGAGTATCCTATTATCCTGGGTCACCCTTGGCTATGCAACATAATCCCCAATCGACTGGCCTACTGGCACCATTCTAAACTGGGTTCCACTTCCAACTCACCTGCATGCTTCCAGAGTCCCTCAGCCCCCTGGTACCCAGTTTCAAGAGTCTGTTGGCGTCTCCCGAGTCCCCAGTGTTTACCATCGGTTCAAGGCAGTGTTCAGCAAGGCCCTGGCTACTTCCTTACCGCCTCATCGCACGTATGGCTGTGCCATTGATCTACTCCTGGTTGCTGCCCTCCTAGAGGTCGGATCTTTTCCTTATCCTCCCCCGAGCAAGCAGCTATGGACACCTACATTAAGGAGTCCTTGGCAGCCGGCCTCATCTGTGCCTCTACTTCCCGGCTGGGGCGGGCTTATTTTTTGTTGAAAAGAAAGACGGGGTCTTAGGCCTTGTGTTGATTACCGGGGACTCAACAAGATCACGGTTCGGAATCGATAGCCCCCTTCCTCTCATGGCCACTGCTTTTGAGCTGCTTCAAGGGGCTTCCATTTTTACTAAACTGGATCTCCGCAATGCTTACCATCTCGTGCGGATCCGGCAAGGGGGCGAATGGAAGGCGGCGTTCAGCACGCCCACGGGGCACTATGAACTCCGGGTGATGCCGTTTGGGCTCACCAATGCCCCCGCAGTATTCCAAGCCCGATTAATGATGTTCTCCGGGATATGCTTAATCTGTTCGTCTTTGTGTACCTGGGACGATATCCTCATCTTCTCGGGTCACTGAAGGAGCATGAGGGGCATGTTAGCAGGGTTCTCCAGAGGCTCCTTGACAATCACCTCTACGTTAAACCTGAGAAGTGTGAGTTTCATGTTTCTCAGACTCAGTTTCTCGGGTTTATTGTCACTCCCGGCCACCTAGAGATGGATCCCAAGAAGGTCAAAGCGGTCCACAGCTGGCCCACACCTGCCACGGTCAAGGAGGTTCCAGCGGTTCATTGGCTTTTCCAACTTCTATCGGAAGTTCATTAAAATTTCAGCTCTGTGGTAGCCCCTTTGGCGCTTACCAAGGGAGGAGGGACCAAGATTCACTGGGGTCCGGAAGCAGCAGGGGCCTTCGAGGATCTCAAGCGCCGCTTCACTTCTGCTCCGATTCTGGTGATCCCTGACCCAGAAAGACCTTTCGTGGTGGAGGTGGACGCCTCAGAGGTGGGGGGTGGGAGCCGTCCTGTCACAGAGGGGTGAGGATGGGGAGATTACACCCCTTGTGCCTTCATGTCTCGCCACCTGTCTGAGGCCGCGCGCAACTACCACGTGGGGGATCGAGAGTTGCTTGCGGTTAAGCTGGCCTTGGAAGAGTGGCGCCATTGGCTTGAGGGGCTCAGCATCCTTTCCAGGTTCTCACAGACCACAAGAACCTGGAATATCTCCAACAGGCTAAAGCGGATGAACCCTCGGCAAGCCACGATGGTCCCTTTTCTTTAATCGATTCCAGTTACTCCTGTCTTACCGACCTGGCACCAAGAGCGTCAAGCCGGATGCCCTGTCTCGAGCCTATTCTCCCGAGGTACAAGAGATGCCCTTGGCATCGATTATTCGAGGTCTAGGATCGTCGCACCTCTTCAGTGGGAACTTGAGGGATGCGAGAGGCCCTTGTCCATGAGCCCGACTGAATTCCTCCGGCGGCGGTTTTGGTGGCCGTCCATCAAAAGGACGACAGGTCTATGTTGAGGCCTGCCCTGTGTGCAACCAGGGAAGTCGACACGCCAGCGACCCCCAGGGACTGCTCCATCCCTTACCTGTTCCTCGAAGGCCATGGTCACACCTTTCTCTGGACTTTGTTACGGGACTTCCTCCATCCCAGGGCAACACCGTCATCCCTAGTGGTGGTAGACCGGTTCTCTAAGGCTGCCCGGTTTATTCCCCTGCCCAAGCTGCCCTCGGCTAAGGAGACTGCTGGGCTCCTCATGAACCATGTCTTCCGGATATTTGGTATTCCCCTGGGCGTGGTCTCCGACCGGGTCCCCAATTCTCGTCCCGGTTTTGGGGGGCTTCTGCAGGCTTCTTGGGGCCACAGCCAGCCTATCGTCGGGGGTTCCATCCAGAGTCTAATGGCCAAAGCGGAGCGGATTAATCAGGATCTGGAGACCATCCTGCGGTGTATGGCGGCCAGTAATCCCACGTCTTGGGCCACCTATATCATTTGGGCTGAATATACCCACAACACCCTCCAGTCCTCAGCCACCGGATTGTCCCCCTTCGAATGCCAGTTCGGTTACACCCCTCCATTATTTCCAGAGGAAGAGGCGCAGTGGGTGTTCCCTCGGCCCAGCGCTTTGTCCAACGCTGTGGCGGACCTGGAAGAGGCCAGGCGTACCCTCCTTCGGACCTCCCAGAATACCAAAGTCAGGCTAATCGCCTCCGCCCGGGCGGACCCCTAGTTTCCGAGCTGGTCAGAGAGTTTGGTTGGCCACTAAGAACCTGCCCCTCCGGGTCGAATCCAAGAAGCTTTCCCAGAAATACATCGGCCCTTTCCGCATAGCAAGAAAGGTTAACCCTGTTTCGTGTCGTTTGGTTCTCCCTCGCTCCCTTAGAATTAACCCCCACTTTCCATGTTTCACTACTTAAACCTGTCTTGTCTTCTCCCTTTGCCCCCCCCCCACGCAGACCCCCGCCACCTCCCAGGATCATTGGCGGCCAGCCAGCCTACACAGTCCGCCGGATACTGGACTCCCGGAGGAGTCCAGAACTCTCTGCAGTATCTGGTGGACTGGGAGGGGCTGCGGGCCGAAGGAAGCGCTCCTGGGTTCCAGCCAAGGACATCCTGGACCCAGGTTTGATCCGAGAGTTTCGCACCCTGAGGCCAGGGTGTTCTGGAAGGAACGTCGGGAGTCGTTCCTAGAGGAGGGTCCTGTCAGCTTCCTGCCTCCTGTTTGTCTCCGGGCCTCTAGAGGTCATCTGTGTTCCCCCTCTGCCTTAGTTCTTCCTCGTGTGTCCTTATTAGCTTGTCCAGGTCACCTGTGCCTTGTTTCACCTAGAGTATTTTTAGCTGTGTTTTTTCCCCTGTTCCTCACTTGGTTTTTGAGTCCTGGCTATGTGTCTCCTGCTTTGTCCACGTGTCTTTCCAAGTAAGCTTTTCTAAGTTATCTTTAGTTTGTTTTTTCTCCCCCTCGTGGAGTTATTTTGTTTTGCCTCCTGTTTTGTTACTCTACCTCTGTTGATATACCTCTTTCTGAAAAGAACTTTTTGTTGGACTATTTTTGAAGTGCAAAGAACCTTTTTGTTACATTAAATCTACTTACCTGGAGTATTGCCTTGGGTGTTTCATTTGGGTCCAACTATACCTCCTCTGTGGCTGGGGTAGAACCCCCAGCTCCCCACATCTGAGACCGGAGTTCTAGCCCAGCTTGTGACAGATATTTCCTGTTCAGATTTGTTTTATCACTATATCACATCATTCAATTAAAAGAATCTGACAACTCAACATAATTACTACACCAGCCAGAGCTGGGTCATATATATATCATCAATTGATATAATGTATCCAAGTGAGCAGGCACCTAAGGCAAATAATTGATGAATGGTTCACGCCTGATGCCCTCAATTGTCCTTCGTACCCGCTCCCATACCCTATAATTATGTATTTCTTTGTGACTGTAACATGTATACAGGTAGACCAGAAAAGCCACAACCCTGATTGGAAGATGAGTGACCACGCTGATTAGAAGCACCTGCTGCTCATCGGTTGCTCACCTGTGTTCCCTACAAATGCTGTTCTGAATGAAACATATTTCTACCTACACACTGAAGAGGCTGCAAAAGCCGAATCGTCTGTGTGCGCTGTTCCTGATGCAGTTAAAAAACTAATACAAAAGAAACAACATATTTTTGAGCGCGGACCCATCACACCTTTTTTAAATAGCAGAAAGACTGCTGCTGTATTTTTAGAACCCCAGGGAGGATAGTAGATGGTAAACCAGCCCCCACATTACCAGGCCTGGCAGCTCTGCAGAGATGGCTCATTACACGCGATTGATTACAATGGCTGGAGTGGGGAGAGGAGCCCCTGAACCGAGTAACCTTTCTCACTCTCTATCTTACACGCAAGCACATGTCTCTCTTTATGGAGCACGGATAAGCCACGCACGCGGTTTTACCACCCTCAGATAAGGGAGAGGAGAGATTTATTAAGTCATCAGTCTAGGGATTTCTTACGGTTCGGCCGTATGCTAAAATAACTGAATACTCCATCATAAAGCGACCTGCATATGCCTAGTAGGTCTACTCCATTAGACAGCCTGGCTCTGTTCGAAAGGGGACGTGTTGGGTTGGAGTTGTAGGGACACTGTTCAGACATTGTTCAGCACAGGAGCGCTCTCTGCACAAAACAATAAAGGCCTTTTTGTTTGACAGCAGCGTCCCTCTCTCTCTCTCTCTCTCTCTCTCTCTCTCTCTCTCTCTCTCTCTATCTCTCTCTCTCTCTCTCTCTCTGTAGCTGTGAGTTGTGTTTGGCATGTGGGGGCAATGGGAGAAAACAGCACCGCCGCCGGGCCCTTAGTACTAACCATTTCAACTGAGCCAGTAGAGAATGACAGACAGCTCCCATTATCGAGGCGGAGGGTGTATAGACCGCATACATCTGAGAAATGTAGTTCATAGAACTACCCCCCCCACACACACTTGTTTCTGTGTTCTGCACAGAAAACCGTTTATTTTTTGCATCTGTTGCTAGCTGATACTTTCAGGAATAAAGGGATTGTATGATTTTATTTGGGGGGCTGTTGAACTCATTTGCATATTGACATAAAAGTGAAAGCACCCCCAAGAGTGTGTCAATAGAGAAGTGCTGCAGAAATATCTTTCTCACCTGTTATAATGGGGACTTATTTTAATATGCTTTTTAAAAATAACCTTTTCCGTGGTTTTACTGTTCCCTTGATTGCTGCGGTCATTGTAAAATGTAATTGGAATTAACTGAATTTCTGAGAGAGGCAATTTAAGTGTTGGCGACATTAAGAAGTGATAAGAAAATGGTATGCTACAATCTTCACTGAATTCAAAGGGAGAACAATCATCGATAAAGCCATTGGTCACTGTCTCAGTCTGCTAATACTAGTGAGCTCAATATGCTCATGGAATGTATAGTTCATGATATGGACATGTTCAGCTTTCAAGATTAATTTCAAGCTCTCTCTCTCTGTCTCCCTCTCTCTCTCTCTCTCTCTCTCTCTCTGTGTGTGTCTCTCTCTCGCTCTTTCTCTTTTTCTCTCTCTCTCTCTCTCTCTCTCTCTCTCTCTCTCTCTCTCTCTCTCTCTCTCTCTCTCTCTCTCTCTCTCGTCTCCCTCTCTCTCTCTCTCTCTGTCTTCCTCTCTCTCTCAATCTCTCTCTCTCAATCTCTCTGTCTCTGTCTCCCTCTCCCTCTCTCTCTGTGTCTCTCTCTCGCTCTTTCTATCTCTCTCTCTCTCCGACTCCCTCTCTGCTCTTTCTATCTCTCTCTCTCTCCGTCTCGCTCTTTCTTTCTTTCTTTCTTTCTCCTTCTTTCTTTCTTTCTTTCTTTCTTTCTATCTCTCTCTCTCTCTCTC